>NC_025993.2:176355977-176655977 GCF_000442705.2 Elaeis guineensis | reverse complement strand
GCCTTTTCGCCTTATTTTTCTCTCCCGATTTTTTCTTTCATCTCTAAACAAGATAAAAGATGACTTTCTTTTTTATCAGTTTCTTTGCAAGTAGTGCTCTTTATCAAAATAATAATAATAATAAATTTGAGCCTTAGTTACAAGATTTGATGAAGAATTGAAATCCCATTTGCCTAGTGAACCTTTTTTTTTCTTTTTCCTGTCATGGGTTCCTTATGTTTTTAAAACTGCCTGCTTCCAGTTCATGCAAATCAGCTTCTTACACCATCTTATCTATACTATGTCCATGTCTTCAGATACTGTCCAGAAGAGCCATTTACCATTCTTTCATGGTTGACTTATGCTGGTGTGTCATTTCCCAACCATTTTTATTACCACCTACAGATTCTTGTTGTCATTTTCTAGCTACCTTAACCTACTGCTATACTCATCCATTTTATTTTGCGGTTAGTTGAATTTCTTAGAGAGTCCACTTCACTGAATGTTCCTTCACCAGCCATAATAAGATTCTTGCTTGCCTCATATCTTGCACCGCTATTTCCTAGATTACCGATAATTTATGTTATGTCATGCTGGGCTTCTTTTTCTTCCATTTTTCTTTACCAGACTTGGATGTCCTTTTGATAGGAAGGAGGCTTAACTGAGATATGAGGATGTCTTGTCCCAACCTAAGAAGTTTTATGACTAACATCCGACTGATTAACTGGCTGCATTGCTGGATGCATAATTTTTATGTATGTGAATCCACCATTAATGATGTAGGGCAAATTTATTGGGGCGACTTATATGTAGTTCTATATGTGATGATGCAAGTCATCTATGTAATAACATGCGCTACTTTATGCAAACCTAGAGGTAGATGATATGTGGTGGTCATTAAATCAATGAGGGCAAGCAAAAGAATGTTACATGAAACTCTATTAATCATAAGAATTTTCAAATTTAGAGTGCACTTGTGAGATGATGCAAAAGAAAAGAATTAAGCCAAGGTTATATCACAATGGAACTATTTGTGATGCTTTCCTGCCTGATTTAGGGGAAAGGAGATTATGTATTCTGTCTTTTGAGCCTTTTGTGCTCTATTGCTCGATTGTTTTTTTAACAGCTCCTATCTATACCTTTGTTTTGGCTGCTTTCCGATTTTAAGCTCTTAGGTTTCTTTCGATAGAGGAGTCAGGAACATGGTGCTTGATATGATGGGTCAGAATCTGAGACAAAAAAAATATCACAAGAAGGTTGGTTATTCAGTTAAACCACGTATGAGTTTTGCATTTCAAATTTTCCTTATTTTGGTTTTTCTCCTTTGTTGTTATGAAGATGATATTTAATATATGTTGATTTTGCGTTTTAAATCATGTGGGACGGCTGTCTCTGTGGAACAGGATGCGCTACTATCCTGCCTTGTCCCAACACTTGAGTGTTGGGACAAGGCATGTCCCAAGATGTGCCTATTGGGACTCTAGGATAATGGCGGGATGATCTTGTCTGGACACTTGGGATGGTACTCCATCCCAGTGTACCCAGTTGGATTGGCATAAATTTGATTGCAAGGACAGGAAATGTTCTAGGCATACTTAAATCATATTAGTTACCAACTAGCAATTGATCATATATGTTTTAATCAGATGGCCTTCAGGATGGTCCTGAAAGGTCTGACTTTTTGTCCACATGCACTGCAGGTATTAGTAAACAAAATGAAATATATGTTTTGAATATGCTCATCAGAGCTAGTTGTGCTTCTTTGCAACATGAAGCTGGTCATTTCTTGATAGCTTGCTTGCTTGGAATCCTTCCAAAGTAAGTTTTAATGAAAAGAGGATCAATGTGCAAGCTGGAATGTCTTTTGTGGATTTTGAGTTTCTTGATGAAGTAGTTATTTGTTCTTTTTCTTATTGTTTTAAATTTTGCATGTGCCATTGTCTTCGTGCTATTGGCATATTAAATTAGGAGTTTGCTGGTTGCCTTCTTGGCTTCTTGCATCCAGGACAGAGGATGATGATTTTTCAAAGATTTTCTGAAACCCTTTTCCTTAAATGCTTCTTGCCTGTCTTAAATTTCTATAGTATATTGTTATCATGATCAATGATCTCATTGCCATATCATTTAGTTTATATTATGCTTAAAACACCAACTATATGCACTAACTGAGGATCTTATGCCATATTGGAAGTTCGAAAGCTCTGGCCAAAATGTTCTGTTTCTCAATAGGGAAAAGGAAAACTAACGACTGAAATATCTACGTGTGTGCTTTTAAGATAAGCATGGCTTATGTTTCAAGCTTTTCTTATTTTTTGAAATCAAAAAATTTTCCAGCATTCAGAAGATTCAAACAGTTTTCCAGTCTTTCTGATAGATTTTAGCCATTTCCAGCCAGTCTAAAGCCAGATGTAAATAATGATTTGAAAGATTTATGCTTGTTTTTGACAAAATCTTTATAATCCAATGTAGTATGATATATCTTTTAACTGAAACCTTTTTGTGTTGTTGCCACAGTTCTTTGATCTGGACAAGGTAGACTATGCCATGACAATCCTGAATATAAAATTTTTAGACCTTTTCTTTAAAGATGATCACCTTGACTAACAAGAACTGTAACCATGTATCAGAACACTATTATAATTCATAAAGGGGTGATCGATAGTTTCAGCAACCCATGGATAAGCAAAGAGAAGGTTGACCTTTTGCTTCTTAAGGGTCCAATGCTAGCATGATTTGCTAAAGAGCCTTATATACAGTCCATTAGCCTCCCTTAACTTGATACTTCTTTATATGTTGAAATTTGATTTCCACTTAGTTGTAACTAGAGTTTGACACTTGTGATGCATGTGATGGAGATGTATGAGTCCTCTAGTTGATCCTTTATGAGTTGTAATAGTAGAACAGATTATATCTATTAAAGGTTTATATTTCCTGCTCTACTGATTGTGAATTTATTGTCACTTAGGTTTTGTCATTGGTTTGAAGAACTGGGTGAGCATATTCTTTGGTGTTTCTGCTGATCCACTGAGCGTGGCTTGCAACAGGATTGAGTCCTTTTGCAAGAGGTGATGCCTGACAAATTTGACATGTTAAAGTGAATGCAGATGCTACAAGCTTTCCTTTTTTAGCATTAGATCAGATCATGTTTCATTCATGGGTCCTTATATAAAGGTAATAAAGGTCATCTATATCATTGCATTTGAATTGGAAGTTGTAGTCAGAATGCAAGAAAAAACACAGCATATCATCATGCTCATCACTTGCATCTGGTCCAGTTAATGCTTTCCAAAATACAATTATTTCAAGGTTTTCCAGGGCATATCAACCATATTTTTGAACTATACAGCTACAGTACTTCTGATTGACTGTTTTGCAAGTAAAAATTTTGATTTGATAATAATATGAGACTTCAATCCAAATCGATAGGTTACACATGGTCCAGTGTTTCAGCATCGATTGACTTGACTTATTGTGTAACAGAGTAACACAATGTTCTTATTAAAATCTTCTTGTTTCATATAATCATGTATCAATGTCTATTAAACATGTGTCAATTTTCAATTTCTGCTGCTCACGTAAAAACGAGTTGAAAGTAGCCAAAATGCATGTCCTGTTGATTTCTGTTACTATTAGGGTTTTTTTCCCAAAAAATGTTATTTCAAAAATAATTACCAAAATAGTTTTACTTGAGTTTGCTTAACAAACTAGTCCTACCTGAGTCTGTGTTGGCATGCCAATAGCAAAATGCCCTACCACATTTGCTGTTTTATTTCAAGCAGGGTCTAGATCATTTTATTTCCATCCTCGCATCACACAACCCTTCCATCTCCTTAACATCTTTTTGTTTCTGTCAATCTCCATTTGCTGAAAAAAATTAGAGCCACAGACATGGGATCCTCAAGTCCCTTATCCTGGGTTAAACCTTATTAAGAAAACCTGTTCCACCTTTTTTTTCTATTCCACATAAGGAGAAGAAGATTGTCCAGAGATTTAAAGGATAGATCTCTTGCGGTTAACTGCTTCCAATTCCCTGTTTTTTAGACTAAGCAGGCAGCTATTTGGTAGTCTTGTTATTATAGACTCATGCAAATTGTGAAATACCTCTTCCAATCCATGGGGCTCTGCAAATAGGGCTGAAGATACTTGTTAGGTTGCTCCTCTTAGTGCCCACCACCCAGTGTTATGTGCTGCTTGCACAGAAAAATCATCCAGATCTTCTGAAAAATTTGATGACTCTATATAAAGGCATTAGCTCTTTCAGTATCCCAGACAAAAGAATTGGTTCTTTCAAATTTTCTCCTGCCTCTCTATCAACCTTTCAAGTCATCTTTTTTTTTTTTTAATTTTTAAAGCAGAAAGTCATCAGTATTATCGTATATACCTAAGTTTTAGGAGGTGTTATACCTATGTTAAGGAGGCTTATTGGCAAGGATCCTAGCGTTCAAAAACTGCAATTGATTGGAACTAGTTTCTCTTATCCTTTTGCAATGACAGATTAAATTGTTTTGACCAATTTCCTATTTCAATTGTTGTTGGGAAAAAGATTTGACTAGATAGTTAATGGAGTGATTCTTGAAAGGGAATCTGAACTGTTTCTATGATAAAGACTAGAATCCATACATGTACTACACATGATTTATTAATAATTTGATGAAAATGTCTCTTCATGATTGAACTAGAAACTTGGATCCAAATATTGCATCCATTAAGATTGGTTGCATTTAACAAAACTGGGGAGACTAAAACCCCCACATACCCAAGCCATCCACACGAAAAGAAACAAAGTCTAAAAGGAAGATGGTTTTGATGGTTGCTTACGGTTGCAAATAGGGCATCGAGATGAGTGTATCTTGTTGTATTATATGTGGTCAACACCACATTGGACCATCAAATACTTGGATGAGTGTTAAAATGTCTCAAAGGCCTGTTAATGTATGACTTGTGTTCAAGTAAAAATGGCATATTTAGCTACTATACTTTCTTTTTTTCTTGAGAAGAAGCTATTATCTTATTATACTAGATGTTTGATAGTAGTTCATCTTATTAAAATAATAGTTTTAATTTTACATTATACGGTAATCATATGCTGTTTTTATTATTAAAACCACACCAGAAGGAATGTTAAATTTGAGAACCCTAATACATTTTGGTGAACTTGCTAAATGGGAATAAGTAGTTTGCTTAGAAAAACAAGTTAACCTGATAGCTCCAAATCCCAAATCCCCTTTTATATCTTTAAAGCTGAAGATATTCTTTTGCTATTATGTCTATAAGAAATACTCAAGGTTGAAATTTGAAAATTGCAGTTCATTATGCTAAACTTTTATATCGAAGTAGGTAGTTAGGTTTTTTGATTGAAAGTAGCTGGTTTGGTTAAAAAGAAAAAGCAAACCTGAAGCTCTAAGGTGGCGTTTGGTGTATTACATAGGTAATATTGCTATGGTAATGTGATTGTAGAGGGAATGTGATTATCTGGTAAAATTATTGAGAATCCTATATTGCAGTGTTTGGTTTGTGCAGTAATGTTGTTGTAAAATTACAGGGAATCTTACATTGTAGTGTTTGGTATACAATTTAGATTACATGGAATATAAGCTAATTTTCTCAAAGTATTCTTCTCCTTGCTTATTGATTATTGTCTATTTTCTAGAGGGACAACTTAATTTTGAGACCAATCATTTTTCGTGACATCACCCATTATGTTTTTTTTTCACCAACTGGGACCATTCATTATTTATTTTGATTTATTTTGATGGGGGTATTTTGGTCATGAAGTTATTTTATTGCAAGATTGCAGATTGTAAGATTATATGTAATCATATAGCTATCTCTTCTTAGACAATCAGATTACTTTTTTTTAAGGTAATATTGTATTACATGTAATGCAATATTATTTGTGAAGATAATGAAACAAACAGTGTAATCTGATTATCTGTTGCAAAATTACATGCAATCCTGTCAGGATTACATGCTACCAAACGCCCCTTAAAAGTAGAACATGCAACCATGCATAATCAATGTGTAAAGCTAAAGATATAATTATGCTTCTTGAAGCATATAACTTTCTGCAAGTAAACCCATAATTCAGCAAGGAATCTTGTACAAGGAAAATGTGCTAGGCAAGGATGCTACGAACATTACTCAGAACAAGTCAGTTTCATTTCCATAGGCATTGACTATAGGTACAGAAAATCATATCTTCAATCAGGTAAGCAGTAAACAATTATTGGTAAGGGCTCCACTTCAACTTCATAGACTACTAATCTTAATACTTGAATTTTTTATGCTTTGGTATTAGGGCTAGCATCTGGTTATAGAGTGATTGCAACCTTCAGCCATGTCCAGTCTGAAAGTCTTAAGAACAAGGTATTTGTAGATTCTTAACATATCAGTATATTGGTTTTACTATCCTTATTATAAACAAGGGAATGTGTGCAGAAAGATCAGGATCTTTCTGGTCATTATTATGAACTGTCTTATCAGTGAAGGTGAAGACCATATAGCATGTTTTAAAGCTTCAGCCGCAATATTCAGTTTCTCCATATTGCAGAACTAATCTCTTGAGTATGTATGAGCTTGTTTTTTGGGTTACTTTGGCTTATGTTTCAAGCATTATTTTTTTTTCGAAGTAATCTTTAATAAAGGGCAGAAACATTGCCGTGGTTATATTTGCTGTTCATAGAGCAAAAGACTGTCAGTTGAATATCATGTCCTTTCATGCAATACGACATTCAGAAGTGTAGTAGAGGGCAATATCTTAACGAAAAGGAATATTTGGCATTCAAGAGTTTCAAATATTGCTTCAGTCATTTTGATCTATTTGGCATGTTTCAGCCTTTCGTTTTTCAAAGAACAGAGAGAGGTGAAGCATTGCCCCAGCTTTTATTAAGATGAAAAGCTTTTTGGGTCCATTAAGATGAAAGGTTACATTGGCCAGAGGCCAGCTTGTATAAATTTGGCATGTTTCGTCCAGTATCAGCCACAAGTTTAATGGTTTGAAGGGTTTTAACCTTTAGTTTTTGACAAAATCTTTTGGTCAAAGTGTTATTAAGATGATATAAAGGTTTAAATCTGAAACTCTGAACCTTGCTGTTTTGTCTCTGTTCTTTGATCTAGACGAGGCAGAAATTCTGAGTGTAAAATTCCAGACCAGTTTTTTAAAGATGGACACCTTGACCAGCAAGCTGACCGCTAACCATGTATTAGGGCACTAGTATAATGGGTGGTCTCAGCAACCCATATGATAAGCAAATAGGATCCTTGCATGGTCCATTAGCTTCCAACCTATTTATTCATTTTGATGGATACTTCACTATATGTTCCATTTGATTTACCCTTGGTTGTTGCTAGAGTTTGACACATGCAATGCACATGGTTATAGACAGAACCCAAGAAAGGGAGCTCAAATTAAATGGTAACATACGTGTCTTCTTGAGTTTAAATTTGCTAATCTACTGATTATGAATTTAATGTCACTTCAGGTTTTGTCATTGGTTTGAAGAACTGGGTGAGGATCTTCTTTGGAGATCCTCCTGATCTACTAAGCAAGGCTTGCGACCGGATTGAATCCTTTTGTAAGAGGAGGCACCCGACAAATTGATCTGCCAAGGCCATGCATGCTCACAGGAGATCCAAATTAATATTGCCATTTTTTGGGTTCTTTAGATATCTGAGATCTAAAGGGAAATTGTAGTTCTTTACACTGAATTTTGGAATGGAGACAAAGGTTCTCTCTACTATTGCATTGGAGTTGGAAGTCAGTATTAGTATTGCAAGATAAATCACTGCCTCTCAGAGTGCTTGATAGAGGTATATCGTGCTCGCATCTGGTGCAGTTAATACTGTTTCCAGGTACAAACTTCTTTTGAAGTTTTATAAATCTTGTCAACCATGTTGTTAGATCGTGTAAATCGATCTTTTTATAAGCAAAAAATTTGGATACAAAAAATTAAGCCCCAATCCAAATTGATGGGCTAGAGATGGTCTCATGCATTAGTGTCCTTCTTTTTGTTTTATTGCATAAAACGGTAAAAATGTTATTAAGGACTGCTAGGTCATGTAAAAACAAGTCTAATCTTGCCAAGATGTATCTATCATGTCCATTTTTTTCTAAAAATCAGAGCATGGTCGAGAAATTTTAAGCAAGAACCATTAGTGATGCAAACACAAACTTCAGTATTATTGCTAATTACAGACCCTTTGCTTGAATCCATTGCTAAAGCCACTTTTCTTGTAGCCAAGTGTAGGGGTTGCCACGGAGAAAGAGAGCGAGTGGAAAAGTGATGATAGTGAACCCTATTTCTGGGAGAAAAGATGCTGGGGAGGGAGGAGAGAGGTCGGATCGAGTGAGCTCTGCCCTCTCTAGTGAGTCTTCGCCCTTTGTAAGGAGGCAATGCTCAGTCGTGTTAAGCTCGATCTACAAAAAGCTTTCCCGCCTATAGGGTCTTCATCCCCAGGGAAGGAAGTGGAAGGCTACTCCTGTTGCGGCCAATTTCTTCGTCGTCTGATCGTCGGGAATCAGTGCCTGCAAAAGAAAATCCACACTGACCGGAGGTGGCTCCGGCGGGGACCCTCCGACGGTCAAGTCAGAGAGGAGACTAGGCAACAGTGAAAAGAAAATAAGGAGCTCAATGTGAGAGGGTGAGAGAGAGAGAGGGAGTAAGCTCAAGAGTTTCGAAAAGACCCCTAGCGGGAGAGGGTGAGAGAGAGAGAGGGAGTAAGCTCAAGAGTTTCGAAAAGACCCCTAGCACTGTTTCCTTCCCCGATATATATAGTGGAGCATGGTATGGCGCCGTCATTAATGGCGCAGACAATTGAAGAATTGTCAACTCACTGGAGACTGTCAGAGTCGTCGTAAAGGTGTCAAATCGTCGTGGGGCTGTCAAATCGCTAGGGTTGATCATGCCTTAGGTGGGATAATGCCCCTAGGCGGGAATGCTGCATGCAGTTGTCAGGACTGACAGTCTCTGGCAGTAGTACGGCGATTGGAGGAGCCGACCGACCATAGATCGGCGGCCAGCTGAGGGGCGTCGGGTGAAAATTTGGGCCCCTCCGATAGTCAGTCGGGCACGTTGCAAGAGTCGGGCATCGGACTCCATGGTGCAGTCGGTTGGGAGAGCGGAAAAGGTCTGCCCGACCGACGTATCTTCGGTCGGTTGATAGCCATCGATCGGTCGGTAACGGCACCCGTCGGTCGGTCGGTAACAGCTCCCGTCGGTCGGTCAGTCGGTAAAGTCGGACGTCGGACATATAGGCCCGATGATGAGTCGGCAGGAGTGGGGTCAGTCGGTATTCCCCAACAGTTGTCCCCCTCCACTCCTGAGTCGGATGGCGCGCTGGCCAATGTCCTTGTTTGGGCAGCAGCGTCGAGCGAAAGGAGTGGATTTCCAGCGTGTCAAGTTCCGACCGTCCCATGGGCTGACATGACGACCGTACCGTGGGTTGACATGATGACAGGTGCCTCACGAATGCCGGACGGTTCGATGGTGTCAGACGTCCCGTCGGTGTCGGACGTCCCGTTGGTGTCGGACGTCCTGTCGGTGTCAGACGTTCCGTCGGCATCAGACATCCTGTCGGTGTCAGACGTCCTGTCGGCGCCGGACGTCTCGTCCCATCGAGAAGGGAAACCGTCGTTCCCACCGCCCCTTCGGGGATACGAAATGTCACGGCCTCTGTGCCACGTGGCAGGCGGCCATTGGGAAGGGTCCGTTGGAGCGGATGAAGGTGACGTGGCTCGATCTAAGGAGGGGTGCGTCGAACCGTCGGGCCGACGGACGGTCCGGATGACGCCACGTGGCGTGATCTGGAAATCCCTCGTCGGTCGTGCCTTCATCTCGACCGTCGGGGGGTACTATATATACAGGGTCGCCCATATCCAGCTTTTTACCCCCCCTCACTTTGCTGTCGAGACTCTGTCCGCGTAGTCCCCTGTTCCAGGTACTCCGCTTTCCTTCTTCTTAGGAGTTCTCTCTTCTTCTTCTGAGGGCCATCACCGTCTTCACCGTCTTCTCCTTTGCCTTCTCGCAGTCTGCTCCTTCTTCTTCATTTCCTGTCTTTTGTTTTAGTCCATGGCTAGGACATCCCCACGAGGAGGTCGGTCGGGAGAGCCGACTGACGACCCTCGGTCGACCCCGGAGGTGGAGGTCTCTTCACTTTCGGGGCCGAACGTCGATCGGCTCCGGGAGCAATATTGCATCCCGGAGCAATTTCGGCTGTCCGCCCCTAGTGCCAATGGTCGGGTCAATAGCTCGCCCGAGGGCCAGGTGGCCTTCTACGTTGAGGACCTCCGGGCCGGTCTTCGCTTTTCGGTTCCAGAGTTCGTCCGAAACGTACTCGATTATTACGGGCTATGCCCGGCGCAACTCGCGCCGAACTCAGTTCGGCTAATAGTCAGTTTTGCTTTGTTGTGTCGGCTCTTGCCGACTGAACCTCGAATTTTCCTCTTCCGAGCCTTCTTTGTCCTCCGACCCCACCCTAAAGTCTGAGGGTGGTGGTACTTCAATCCTTGGAACGGGCTTTCTTTCATCACTGGTCTTCCGTCGTCCATTCATGGATGGAAGAACCAGTTCTTTTTCGCATCTTCTTCTACTCCATGGGGGTTCCCTGCTCGTTGGGGGAATTCCCGAACCGAACCGAACGAGAACAGTCGGGTGGAAGCCGAAGACCGGGAAGACTTCCACCGGCTGAAAGATATCTCAATGCCGAAGCAGAGGGAGCTCGTCACTGAGCAGGCACTGTACGATGCCGGCCTCAGCCCGGTCCCTCGCTTAGGTCAGTTTTTCATTTTTCTTTCCCTTTTTCTTTTTGTTTTTCCTTTATGGTGCTAACCATTTGTCATCGTTCACAGATATGCCGCCGAGATCACGACTGACAGCAGCCGACGTACGCCAGTACGCCGTTCGAAAGAGGCCGGTGCAAGGGGTCGGGCCGTCACGGCCTCCCAAGAGGCCCCAAGTAGCTCCGCCGAGTGAGCCGACCAGATCGGGGGCGGAGCCCGTAATCGCACTGTCGGCACCGACAGTGCTCGTCGAAGTCCCGTCCGAGGGATCGTCGGGTGAGGGCGCAGCCTCACCCGAGAGAAGGGCGGCCGATGAGTCGGTCGACGGCACGCCGGCTGCTCAACCGGCAGAGGAGGATCGGGAGGAGGCACACGAGCTCGAGCAACCAGCGCCCGCTGCTGCCGCGCCCTCGGTTGATACTCGGTCGGGCTCAAGCTTGCTGTCCTTCTCCGACGTCAGGGCCTGGATGTCCGACCGAGGGAAGGCCCCTATGACGTCGGGCGACGAAGGAAGGTCGGTCGGTGGTGGGGGGTCGACCGACTCCCCATTCCTCGAAGGTGCGTCGGGCCTGGCCAACCATGACTTGGCCAGGAGGCTGTGCCAGCCGCTCCTTCCAGCCGACATCGAGGCGATGAAGAATCAGCGTGTCTCCGACATGCTATCTTCATTCTAACCGATGATGATCCGGGTGAGTTTCTGTCTTCTTCATTTTCAATATTACTTCCGTGAGTTCGGTCTCCTGACGGTCGGTCTTATTTTGTGCAGCTTGTTTACAACATATCCGAGCTAGAGGCCGGATATCGAAAGTTCGGTGATATGCGCGCGGCTTGGACAGACAAAGTCGCGGCCGCCGAAGCCGACCGGGTCATTCTGGTCGACTAGCTGCAACAGTCGGTCGACCGGGAGGGCCGACTTGAGAGGGAGGTCACCCGACTCACGGAGGAGGTCTCCCGACTCACGGGAGCCTTGGCGACATCGAAGTTGGAGCTGCAGTCGGCCCGGAACGACATGAAGAAGAAGTCCCGAACCGTCCGTCGGCTTCGGCACGAGCGGGACAGCTTCGCCAAGGAGCTGAAGGACGAACACGAGCAGCTCCGAGTAAGCCTCGGGAACCTCGCTAAGGCCGAAGAAGGTCTATCCATCGCCCAGGCCGACGTAGACATCGCGAAGGCAGAAGCGGAGTCGGCGAAGGAGGCCATGGGTCAGGCTGTTGAAGACTTCCGCGACTCGGAAGAGTACCGGGAAGAGCTTCTAGAGAGCGGCTTCCTTTCATACCGGGTGGGGTACGAGGATGATCGAAAAGCCATTCGACACCTGTACCCGGGCTTGATCTCAGCGGCATTGTTCTGTCGGAGTCGGAGGCCCCAGCTGCGGAGGAGACGGCCGACCCAGCATCGGAAGGCCTCACCACCAGGGCGGAAGCCGAAGAAGACGCAGAGCAAGCCACCGAAGATCAAGCGGCCCCGACTGCAGAAGCCAGAGTGGGTTCGCCGACCGTCTCCGGCCGTCATCCAGTGGAGGAGGCCGACTCTGAGAACTAGTCGGTTTTTTCCTTTTCTTTTTGCTTCAGCTTATAATACTTGTAGTCGGGCTCCAGCCCAGTTTGTAAACTTGTTTTGATCTTCAATGAAATCAAAGTCAAAGTTTTTGGACTTGAGCCTTTTCTTTCCGCATGTCTTTCTTTTTTCCTGTGTTGTGGAATGCATTTGAACACATAAGTCGCCAGTCCGATATATCAGTTAGGACGTTCGGTAATGCGTGCCGCCACGAAGGCAGAGTAAGTCCCGACTTTGGATCGATCTTCCGACGATCGAGGGCTTAAGTCAGGCGGCCTTCGCCCGATTGTGAGTCGGGCGTATTCGTTGAGTCGAAAGCCGACCGACCGACCGTCGGATAAGGCTTGGCAGTCAGATATCTTTCGATGCATTCAGTCGAACGTCGTCCGACGCATTTAGTCGGGGAAGCGATGATAAGTCGGATCCCGATACCCTTACGTCGGATACTTGCGCCGCGTCGCATGATAGACGGTGGTAAGCCGAATATCTTCCGACCGGCCGTAGCTCGGTCGGTGAGTCATGAATACGACAGTGGTCGCGTTGTGTGATAGACGGTGCTAAGCCGAATATTCTTCGATCGGCCGTAGCTCGACCGGTAAGTCGCGACGGCGGTCGCGCAGGCGTTGTGCCTTTCTTTGGTCGGGGCTCAGTCGGCAAGTTAGCCGATCGTTTGGCCCGAAAGTTCGATCGTAGAAGGAGTGTTAACTCCCGTTGTCATGGACGGTCTGGCCCTTGTGAGCATCCAATACATCATCGACGATCGGGCTGTTGGTTCCACGTGGACATTAAGTCCGAGTCGGGACGTCGGGACGTCGGGACTCGCCCTTCTTGGCGAGCGTCGATCGTCAGTCGAAGAGTTAAGACTCTGAAATTTGAAACTGGATTTGTATTCCGAATGAACAAGTACCAAGTTCATTGGTGATACAACTTCAGGTTGTCAACATTCCAGGTCCGGGGAATGGGTTTCCCTTCCAGAGTTTCCAGTCGGTAAGCCTTCGGCCCATAGGTGTCCGCTACCATGTAGGGCCTTTCCCAATTCGGAGCTAGCTTCCCTTGGTCTAGAGGCTTCGAGACTTCTGCCTTTCTTAGGACTAGGTCCCCAGGCCTGAAGAGCTTTGGCCTGACCTTGGTGTTGTAATATCGGGCTACTTTCTGTCGGTATGAAGCCATGCGAAGTTGAGCCTCATCCCGAAGTTCGGGGAGGAGGTCTAGGTCGGCCCTCCGGCACTCAGAGTTGTTCGGCTCTTGATACTGCTCGACCCTGATTGATGGCAGCCCGACCTCGAGCGGTATCATTGCCTCCGTCCCATAGGCCAAACTGAAAGGTGACTCCCCAGTCGGAATGCGGGGGGTCATTCGGTAAGCCCACAGGATGGAGTTCAACTCCTCGACCCAGAGGCCTTTGGCTTCATTCAATCGGGTTTTGAGCCCGTGTAGTATAGTCCGGTTGGTCACCTCGACTTCGCCATTGGACTATGGGTGCCCGACTGAAGTCAGTCGGTGTGTGATGCGAAACCTTGCGCAGAAGTCTCTGAAGTCCTGGTTGTCGAACTGTCGCCCGTTGTCAGTGATAATGGTATGCGGCAATCCGAACCTGAAGATGATGGACTTTTGAACGAAGTCCTCCATCTTCTGCTCGGTAATCTATGCAGGGGCTCGGCCTCCACCCACTTGGTGAAGTAGTCGATGGCAACGACTATAAACTTCTTTTGGCCCGATGTCGGAGGGAAAAGACCGAGAATGTCGACCCCCCACTGAGCGAAGGGCCATGGGGCGACAATAGGAGTGATTTGGCTGGCTGGTCGGTGTTGTACGTTGGCGTACTTCTGGCATGGTTCGTACTTTCAGACCAACTCAGCCGCATCCTTCCTCATGGTGGGCCAGTAGTAACCCTGCCACAGGACCTTGTAGGCCAAGGATCTACCCCCCAATTGACTCCCGCAGATTCCTTCGTGCACTTCTCTGAGTGTGTAATCTGCGTCAGTCGGTCCCAGGCACTTGAGCAAGGGAAGGGAGAACGATCTTTTGTAGAGTCGGCCATCCATGATCACATATTGGGAGACCGACCATCTGAGCCGCCTGGCCTCCACGGGATCTTCAGGGCTGACCCCGTCGGTCAGGTACCGAACAATCGGATCCATCCAGCTTGGTTCGACCGTCAGTTGTAGCAGCTCCTCGACCTTGTCGATGCTCGGCTGCTCGAGATTCTCCACGAACATCCGGCCCAAAGAGTCGAAAGCTGAAGTCGCCAGCTTGGAGGGTGCGTCGGCCCGGGCGTTCTCCGACCTGGGGATATGGGAGATTTCGAAATATCCGAGGCACGCCACTCCTGCCGACTCATCATCGGGCCTATATGTCCGACGCTCGATTTTACCGACCGACCGACCGACGGGAGCCATTACCGACCGACCGATGGGTACCGTTATCGATCGATCGACGGCTATCAACCGACCGAAGATACGTCGGTCGGGCAGACCTTTTTCGCTCTCCCAACCGACTGCACCATGGAGTCCGATGCCCGACTCTTGCAACGTGCCCGACTGACTGTCGAAGGGGCCCAAATTTTCACCCGACGCCCCTCAGCTGGCCGCCGACCTATGGTCGGTCGGCTCCTCCAATCACCGTACTACTGTCAGAGACTGTCAGTCCTGACAACTGCATGCGGCACTCCCGCCTAGGGGCATTATCCCACCTAAGGCATGGTCAACCCTAGCGATTTGACAGTCCCACGGCGATTTGACACATTTACGGTGACTCTGACAGTCTCCAGTGAGTTGACAATTCTTCAATTGTCCGCGCCTTTAATGACGGCACCATACCATGCTCCACTATATATATCGGGGAAGGCAACAGTGCTAGGGGTCTTTTCGAAACTCTTGGGCTTGCTCCCTCTCTCTCTCTCACCCTCTCCCGTTGAGCTCCTTGTTTTCTTTTCACTGTTGCCTAGTCTCCTCTCTGACTTGACCGTCGGAGGGTCCCCGCCGGAGCCACTTCCGGTCAGTGTGGACTTTCTTTTGCAGGCGCTCGTTCCCGACGACCAGGCGACGAGGAGATTGGCCGCAACAACTCCCACCTTGGGATAGAAGATCTTGGATAAGATCGGGGACAAAACCAACTCTATAAGGGTTTTCTTGCCAGGTTCGTTTTCACCTTCGAAGCAACCAAAATCGGGTAGGAAAGTTGTGTGGGATAACATTGAGAAGACACCCAAGGAAGGAGCTTTCGTAGGGAGAGCTCCATTGACCTCTGATTTGAAGCAGAAGGGGGTCAATGGCTCTCCTCCCAAGAATACAATCCCGAAGCAAGGCAATGGATCCTCTGAAGCCCCTGGATCATGGTCTCAGGAGGTTACAAGGCAATGCAAATTTCGGTGGGAATCATCTTCAGCATCCGTGGAGGAGGTGGCCATCCTAGAGGAGTGCTTTTCTTAGGTGGTAGTCTTTGTGGATGAGGAGATTGACCTATTTTGTGCCTGGTGGAAGGCCTCCTTGGTGGGTAAGTTCATGAGAAGAGGATTTCCTGTTGATTTTATCTAAAAAGAGATGAGAGTTAGATGGAATGTGGAAGGCAAATTTCACATTTCCTCACTCTCAGATCGAGTTTTATTTTTTGACCTACTATTAGAGAAGGTCCAAGGCTATATCTTGGTCAGAGGCCTTTGGTCTTTGGCCAGCCAGTTGCTTGCATTAGAGAGTTGGAGATCGAATTTCAATCCTAGTCGGGATGATGTTCGCCAACTTAGGGTTTGGATTCGGCTACCAAACCTTCCCATGGAATTGTGGGATAGGGAGAAGATTTTTAAAGTCGTGTCTATAGCAGGATCTTTTTTGTTTCTCAATGATTGGACAGAATTATATGCTAGAGTTTGTATATTAATGGATGCATCAAAGGTGGTTTGCCCGGAAACCAGAATTAGGATGAAGGATAATTTTATATGGCAGCAATTCAGTTATGAAGAGCTGTCGGATTTGTGCTACTCCTACGGACTTCTCAGAAGAACTATGAAATCCTATAGTTGTGCAAAGATTTAGGAGTCCAAACAATTTTATGGTCCTTGGATTTGGATGGCCAGGGTACCAATTACTTTGGGGGCAATAAAAGAGTCAATCAAAAACCCTTCTTTTGGTTTTGCTAGTGGACAGTCTTCAGATGCATGGTCCCTTCCTAAGAAAATTTCTAATCCTCACTTGAATCTGCACCTGTTGGTGCTGACAAACCCCATGCAAGCGGATCCAGATCCCGATTTGCTCCGTTGGCGACTGATGATCCTGAGGAGCATTCAGAACCCCAAAGTATAGACATAGTGGTTACCTCACGTGCTTCATCAAATTTGATAATTCTGAAGGACAAGCAAAAAATATCTCTCACTAAGATGCCATTGGTTAACCATTCATCTAGGTGGGTCTCCCCCCTATTTCTAAAGTTATAATTCTCGAGGAGTCACCGAAGAGGAGGAGATCCAGTTGCAATCTACCAATGCTTTAGTTACAAAACAGACGAGCTCTTGCAAGGAAGTATGGAGACTGGTGGGATCCTTTATACCATGCATACTGTCAACCAGCAAGATGTGCAAGCTTTTAGCTCGTCATCTGAGGCTCCTTCTAACCCAAGTTCCGCACTCATCAGGATAAATTCTCTCATGATTTTTCTTCATGCTTCAATCAACTTCAATTTACCTTAGAAAACATTTCTAGAAGTTGTACGTCTGTTGAGGATTCTTCAAGAAAGAAATCATGTGTGACCGAGGGGGGTTTGGGAGCACTCTCTCTTTCTAACCTATAAAGATCCTCTCATGGAACTGTAGGGATGCTGCCAAGCCCTCCTTTACTTCTTACAATAGAATGATGATTAGCCAGTTTAGGTCGGATATCTGCTATTTTTTGGAGATGAGGTTGTCAGATCAAGGGAAAGAGAGGGCGTAAAAGATTTTGAGGCCAATGTAGAATATTTATATGATTCCTGTCGTTGGGCTTTCTAGAAAAATTTTAATAGTATGATACAACTGGGTTGGCAGTATTAATTTCACTCATGTTAACTGACACGTGGCATTCATCGTTATTTTTGTAGATCAGAAACTCTTATGGGTCTTGGGTGTAGTGTACGCAAGCACTTGTGGAGTGAAAAGGAGGATTTTCCGACAGCAAGTTGAAGTGGTGTTATCTATAGGCTTGCCTTTGCTTCTTCTCGATGATTTTAACTGCATTGTCAATCCTGAAAATAAAAAAGGAGGGAAGTCATTTTGTGGATAGGGATATTAGAGAGTTTAGATGCTTTTTGTGGAGATCCAGCCTTATAGATTTGGGTTATCAAGGTCTTTGCTTTACTTGGTACAATAATCGGCTAGAACTGGCCAAAGTATGGGAAAAAATTGATCATTCTTTTGCATCCTATTCGTGGTAGAGTGTTTGAAGATGCTACCATTTTCCATCTTGTCAGATTTGCCTCGGACCATTGCCACTTTTGATATCTCTACCTGACAAAATTTCTCAAAATCCACCACCTTTTTGCTTTGAAAATTTTTTGTTTCATTGTGAGAGATTTCGAGAAGTGGTCCCTCAGGCTTGGCATTGTACCGAAAATTTTTCTCCTGGTGTTAGGTTAATGATACTGCTATCTAATACTAGAAAAGCAATTATAAGATGGAAGCATCAAATCGAAAACTTTTTCACCAAGGGACAGCAATTGTATCATAAGATTTACTAATTTCAATTGTTAGAATCTCAATGTCAAGGTCTCATTGCTGATCAGCATTTTCAGCTATTATCTTGTCTCCAAGCATATCACAAGAACCTTCACCTCAAGAGATTTTATGGAAACAAAAATATAGAATCTCTTGGTTGAAGGAAGGCGATACTAACACTTCTTTTTTTCATTGTTCCACTGTAATTCGAAGGAGGGGTAACCAGATTTCAATGCTTCATAATGCGTAAGGACAAAAGGTACATGATTTATAGGAAATTACTGACATGTTGTTTGTACATTTTCATGATCGATGGGCTGCTCAACAAGATATCAAGGAGTTAGACATTCCAATTCTTTCATCAGTGATTTTAGAGGATCTAAATGCCTAATTAATCAAAATGGTGACCATAGAAGAGGTGGAGGATGTTGTCTGGGGTTTACAAAGTGAAAAAAGCCCCTAGATTAGATGGTTTCTCAGCCATGTTTTTCCATCATTTTTAGGATATGGTTCAAGAAATGTTTTCCAAGGTATTCATTATTTCTTTACTAAGACTATGATGCTAGATGCTTGGAAAAAAAACCTATATTACTCTACTACCGAAGAAGAGCAACCAACTTCAAGTATCAGATTTTAGGCCGATCAACTTGTGTAACACCATTTATAAGATAGCTGTCAAAATCCTAGCTAACAGACTTAAACCTCTTCTTTTAGCCATCATGTTACCTGAGCAAGGAGCCTTTATCCATAGTCAGAACATTACTAAAAATATTTTATTAGATCAAGCAATAATGCATACTCTTGAGAAAGCTGCTCCTTCTAGGGGGTTGGCTTTGATGAAGCTCGATATGGAAAAGACATTTGACTGAGTGCATTGCCCTTTCTCCTTCAAGTTCTATCTCAATTTGGATTTCATCCTCTATTTATAACTTGGATTAAGGGATGTATTGTTTCACCAAAATTTACTATTCTAATCAACGGTTTCCGTTCTCAATGGTTTTATGCCATCTGTGGATTGAGGCAGTATTGTCCTTTGTTACCTTACTTATTTATTCTTTGTTCTGAGGTCCTTTCTAAATTCCTTCATTATGCAGTAAGTATCAATCTTTTGAAATTCTATAAGGTTCAAAAGGGAGGGCCCATAGTTTTTCATCTTTTTTTTTTTTGCGGATGACTGCTTGTTGGTGGCAAAGGCTAATATTAAGGATGTGGGCTGTATGAAGGTTGTCGTCGATGCCTATTATTCTATCTCTGGTCAAGCTATTAATCTATCAAAGTCCCAAATTATGATTAGCCCAGCTGTGCCCAGGAAAATCAAAAGATTGATTCATAGGCTCCTTGCTATGCATGAAGTTACTAGGGTGTGGAACTACCTTGATAGGCCATTGAGATTTGGAGCTTTTTCAGCTTTACATGAGAAGGTTACTGGGAGGATTTCTAATTGACGGTGGAAAGCTCTTTCCTTGACGGGAAGAGCAACCCAACTCAAATTCTCACATCTATTCCTCTTTATACCTTATCTTGTATTCATATCCTAGTGGGTGTCATCCAGAAGATTGAAAGAGAATATAATGCTTTTCTTGGGGGCCATGCTATCGATCAAAAGGGGCTTCATCTAATTGCTTGGGAGAATGTTTGTTCTCCAAAGACTCAAGGGGGCCTAGGTCTTATGTCTCTTCATGATCATAGAGAAGCTTTCTTATGTAAGCAGACAGTGAACATCATCCTCCATCTTGATTCTCTTTGAGTCCGAGTGATTGCAGCTAAGAGCAATTTTAATAGAATCTAGATTTCCTACTCCTATCGTCATCATTGTTCTAAGATATGGAAGGATATTAGTACTCGAGGTCCATTTGTTCAATTTCAGATCCTTTGGCTTGTTGGTAATAATTAATCTGTTAATATCTTCAATGATCCTTAAGTTTCAAATGTGCCAATAGCAGCTTGGCCTACTTTTCTGAATGTCAACTTTCCTATTAGTGACCTCAACCTTTATGCTTTTATTTCTGATGACAAGCAGTGAAATTTGGATTTATTTTTTTTTGGTACAGAAAATGAGATTGGAGGGGGGACGACCTAGCGCAACTACCTCCCCTAGGTATGACTATAGGGTCGCAATCCCTACGGAGAATGTTCGATTCGAAAAGTAATTTTTAAGGAGAGACTCCTCCCCACCATATGGACTGACCTTTGGTCAAGTCCAACGGATGAGTATGTCATCCCAGCATCACCGCAGGTCAGAGGATCAAAAATCTCTTCCAGACCCTGTGCCCAGGCCGTCAGGATCTGCTCCCCCACGGTCATACGCGTCCTGACATTTAATCAAAGCTGCAGCATCCGCTGTAACTCGAATTGATAAGTGATATATTTTTATATTTATTGAAATTTTTTTTGATAATTTATGATACTAACATCTTCTTAAAATCTTAATTTCATAAATAAATTAAATTTTTTTATAAAAATAAATAATTTTAAAAAAAATAAAATTAGAGTATATTTATGAAAAATAGATGTTGATTTAATTGAGAATTTAAGCATAAAAATATTAAAAAATTAATAAAAAAATTAATACATATTTTTTTTATTTTTTCAGATAAAAATTAGAGCAAAAATCAAGTAAAAATATCTTAAAAAATAAATTTTATTACCTTCAATGCACGGTAGACCAGTCGCTCGGTTCACAGATTCAGGAGCGCGATCCACAGAACAGCTTCGTAGTCTACGATGGGTGGAAGCTTCTTTGCACGATCTGATGGTTGAAAATCAATTTGGACTTTGATCCAACAATTAGCATCGATCCCGACTATGTTAAGGAGATAAACTACGTGATCCAACGATCAAAATTTGATCTAGAATGGATCGGATGGCTGAGAATGCATCTGACCCTGATAAAGATTTAAATGTTGATTTTTGGGCAGATCTGGACTGTCAAAATGCGATCCGACGTTCAGAATTAATTTCTATAGTTATAATACGAATTCTAAAGATTTTGGGACTCCTTTTGCTAACAAAAAAAGATAAAAAATTTAACTATAAATAGGAGATCCGAAAATTAGTGTAGAGAGAAGAAAAAATCAAAAAAAAAAAATCAAAAAGCTTTAGAGATAAAAAATTGAGAGAATATGGAGCTAGAGATCTTAATGCATGGCTAAATCCCTTCAATCTAGGAATACGATGAAGTCTGTAAATAGATTTTTATTTTTTTTCTTATATTTAATTTTCATGCAATAAAATTATACTTTTATTTCATATCTTTTTATTTTTTTGAGGTATTGATCTAGCCTACACATCCTATACCCTCTATTAACGTGCCGTGATCCCAGGATACAGTCTGTGCTTAGAAGAGATAGATCGTAGTATGTTAGATTAAATCTTATATCTTGTAATTAAATTTAAATAATTTATATTCTGATAGGATGAGCTGTAATCCACTGATACAGTCCGTACCCCTTAGAGATAAGCTATACTAATACCTTAATCACAAGAATAAATATTACAACATAAAAAAAATAAATCTAATTTGCATGATGGATTCAAAATTTTTGAATTATTTTTCTGACTTATTTTTTTTTCATAAATTAATTTACACTTTTAATTTAATTCTTGCTATTCTTTTTCTTTTTTAATCCTTCTACAATCAAATCTCTTTTATTTCTTCTTCATATATATATATATATAAGATAATCATTCTAAATTCCTGTGGAAATGATCCCTACTCATCCTATCTATATAGTTTGAGTTAATTTTTATTCTTGACTGCCTACAACAGCGATCAAATTTTAGCACCGTTACCAAAGATCTAAGCATGATTATTTTTTTTATTTAATTTTTTTTAAAAATTTTATTCTTAGTTTTTTTTTATTTGCTTTCTAACTTGCTTAGTTACTTTATCAAATTTACTTTCTTCTAAAAAAAAATCTCTGCATTGACACTTCATAATCTACATAGAGAATTAGATACTTAATCATACAACCTAAAAAGTGAAACAAATCAATTTACTCTTGACTAACTATTTGGCCACTTTTTTTTTTCCATTGCATAAGTCCATAAAACATCTTAAGGGCACAAATCCTAAACAAGATAAGGTGGAGATTTCATCATCCTTCTTTGGCCCATAAATCACCATCTTGTATATTGCATTGACCTAAACCTTAATCTAAAATCAATTAGATATTGATCCCTAAGGACTCTCGAGCTCAATAGGACAAGGGATCCTAAGAGTTGGATCAGATTAGGGTTAGTCAGTTTGATTGGTATCTAAAAAAGTAGTTCAGAGACTACATCCTGAAGGAAGGTGGTTATTTAATTGATTCCGTTCGCTTATCTGGCCAACTCAGTTGGTGTCTAAGAAAAGCAACAGGAGGACCCCCACCAATCTTACACTTATCTGACCAGTTGAGTAGCTAGTCTTTTATCTGGAGTGCTCAAAGACAATTTTGGTAGTTAGGAACTATCTAGATTTAGGGTTATCCATAGCTAGGATTGACCGCATAACTTGATTACTAACCTACGAACATTAATTCTAACTAAAACTCTCTCATCTATCGGTCTAGGATCCCTTAGGACTCTTATATCTAGAACTCTTCTTCTTTTCCTCTTTTTCTCTCATATATTAAAATTATAAAAAAAATAAAAAAAATTTTACTAGGACAAAACGATGATTGCCAGACACAATCTAAAGCCTACAAGCCTATAAGGTCACTGAGAAAGAAATAAATTCCAATAGACAACCTAGAATCCTACTGGACCTATGTTATCCGATTAGATCCGTCCAACCGTCTAGAATTAGATTCTCGGCTAATAATTTTACAATTGACCCTCAAACAATTAACATGCATCCTACATTCACTGAAATTGAAGATGCATATATTTATTCAAGGGAGTTTGAAGACACTAGAATTACAACTTTGATCAATAGAATTGAAGCCTTAGAATTCGAAAGACATATTTAATTTAACCAAGTGCTAGCACCCATGTGCATTGAATGTGATGCATCAGATCATATTGTAGAGGAGTGTCCTTATTTGATGAACCCAACCCAAACTGAGTTCATATAGGAGAGTGCATTCAATAAAAGCTACATAAATGAACCTTATGCATCAATCTATAATCCAAGGTTGGAAAGTCATCCCAATTTTATATGGTCACAAGATGCAACATTAGAAGCCCATAATTTTTATCAACCCTATCTAAGGCCCAACCAAACATTGAATGATCAACCAAGTTTAGATCTTGAGGAAGGAGTCAATACATTAGAAAAAAATCTAGATGTCTTGGTACAATCAACCTCAGACATTAAAAATACTCTCAATAATTTCATGCAAACCACTGACCAATTATTTAAACAATTAGGTCAATCAACTATAGCGGTTAGTAAATTAGAAGAGAATAGATTATCAAGCCAACTAGAGGATAACCCTAGAGCTCAGAATGGTTTAGAACTTAAAGACCAGTTCAATCAGTTGAGAACATTCAGGTCTGAGGAATTGGAGGAGATATCCGAAGTTGATGATAATAATGAGGTATCCATACCTAATGAACATTACACTCAGTTAAACCTAAAATTAATTATTGAACCCCTCATGACACTGGTTAAACCTCTGCTTAAAAAAGGAGAGGCAACAATAGGAGATCCAAAAACACTCCCTCAGCACATTGAGTATATAGATCTAGATCTCTTAAAACCCCGACTAGCACTTAAGCTATACGTAGATCTAATTATAGAAGAAGAATTGTTAGTTATTAGGAGAATAAGTCACATAATGGTCTCTAGTAGAAAATATCTTGAGGAAGAGCCTGAATCACGTAGAGAATTACAGATCCATGTTAAGATTCAGACAGAAATAGGATAGGCACTCTTTTAGCGTCTGGCTGAAGACGATAAACTTAGTACTTTTTGAGAGACAACTCAAAATTTTTTTTATTTTATTTTAACTAATCTTTATTTATTTTAAGAATAAAAGATCGCTCTGTGTGGAAGCACCTGTCGATAATTTGATCTGGCTGAAGATAATAAACTTAGCACTTTTTGGGAGACAACCCAATTTTAGCTTTTGCTTTTATTTTTTTTGTATTTTATTTAGGTTAATCGAGGCTTGCTTCATGCCTTTTGTAGGAATTTTAGAACAATATTGGTCAAGTTGGGGAGAGAATTAATTTTGAAAAGACGTCTGGATCAGGTGACATCTCTCTTTTTCTTTCTTTCTTTTTATGCATCTTTCATTTTTTTTACTCTATTGAGGACAATGTCAATTAAATTGGAGGGAGAGAATAATAATTTTTTTTTAATATTTAAAATCCTCAAGTAAGTTAGTATTTAGCATTTAAGCACATGATTACACTTAAGAATTGAGTTAAACCAAGTATTTTTTTTTAAAAAAAATTGATATATAGATTATAGAGTTTGTGAGATATCAAGGGATCAAGTATTAAGAAAACTCAATAAAAAGTTAAGTTTTGAACTTAAACAATTTTCTTTGAATATTTTAAATTTTCTTACTAGCATCAAAGAAGAGTTTAGTTCCTATGGGCTTGTGTAGGATAACTATACGTCTCTTCATATGAAAAATTAAAAAAAAAAAATTTCAAATACTTCATGCTGAGTAACCGGTCTTCTTTGCCTAAGCAAACATTGAGTTTCACATCAAAAAATATGAAGGGCAAAGAAGCTTTGTTGTAAAACTAGTTTTAACTCATAGTCTGTTTGATTTGAGCAAGTAAGTCCAAGGGGTATTCTATACCTAGTATCCTAAAATCATCTGGTTTGGGAGTCATTGGCTGAAAACTCGCTACATGGGTCAACCAGAAAGCTTAAGAGGTTAAGATATTTAATAGCAGTTCAACATTTAAAAATAAAAAAAAATTAATAAATGAAGGACAGAAGTAACAATATACTTATCCATATGTAGGTTAATGATTTAGAGATAAAGATAGAAATAATTTAAAAAAATTCAAAAAAAATTTAGTATTCCTAGTTTAACTCCCACATTGATTAGTATTAATACTCCAATGTCATATCTCGCTCATGTTCTACTGAATATCAATGATCATTTTAAAAATTATTTAATAAAATTTAAAATTTTAAGTTGAATGATACTTAATTCTAAATTCTTTCTTTACTCGAGAACGAGCAAAGTTCAAGTTAGAGTGTGATAAGTGGTATATTTTTATATTTATTGAAAGTATTTTGGATAATTTATGATGCTAACATCTTCTTAAAAATCTAATTTCATAAATAAATTAATTTTTTTATAAAAATAAATAATTTTAAAAAAATATAAAATTAGTGCATATTTATAAAAAATAGATGTTAATTTAATTAAGAATTTAAGCATCAAAATATTGAGAAATTAATAAAAAATTTAATACATATATATTTTTTAATTTTTTCAGATGAAAATCAGAGCGAAAATCAAGTAAAAATACCTTAAAAAAAATTTTATTACTTTCGATGTACGGTGGACCAGTCGCTCGGTCCACAGATTCAAGAGCGTGGTCCACAGAATGGCTTCGCAGTCCACAATGCGGTCCATGGTGGGTGGAAGCTTCTTTGCATGATCCGACGGTTGAAAATTGATCTGGACTTCGATCCAACAGTTAGCATCGATCCTGACTGTATTAAGAAGATAAACTGTACGATATAACGATCAGAATTTGATCTAGAGCACGATCGGATGGTTGAGAATGCATCCGATCCTGATAAGGATTTAAACGTTGATTTTTGGGCAGATCTGGATAGTCAAAACGTGATCCAACAGTCAGAATTAATTTCTACGATTATAATACGAATTCTAAGAGTTTTGGGACTTCTTTTGCTATCAAAAAAAGATGAAAAAATTATCTATAAATAGAAGATCTGGGAATAAGTGCAGGGAGAAGAAAAAAAATCAAAGAAAAAATAAGAAAAAATAGAGAAAAAAATCAAGAAACTTTAGGGATAAAAAATTGAGAGAATATGGAGCTAGAGATCTTGATGCATGGCTAAATTCCTTCAATTCAGGAATACGATGAAGCTTGTAAATAATTTTTTATTTTTTTTATATATAATTTTCATACAATAATATTATACTTTTATTTCAAATCTTTTTATTTTTTTGAGATATTGATCTAGCCTACACATCCTATACCCTCTATTAACGTGCTGTGATCGCAGGATACAGTCAGTGCTTAGAAGAGATAGATCGTGGTATGTTAGATTAAATCTTATATCTTGTAATTAAATTTAGATATTTTATATTCTGATAGGACGAGCTGTGATCTACTGATACAGTTCGTACCCCTTAGAGATAAGCTATACTAATACCTTAATCATAAAATTAATATTACAACATAAAAAAAAATAAATCTAATTTGCATGATGAATTCAAAATTTTTGAATTATTTTTTGACTTATTTTTTTCATAAATTAATTTACACTTTTAATTTAATTCTTGCTATTCTTTTTCTTTTTTAATCCTTCTACAATCGAATCTCTTTTATTTCTTCTTCATATATATATATATATATATATATATATATATATATATATATATATATATATATATATATATATATATATATATATATATAAGATAATCATCCTAAATTCCCGTAGAAATGATCCCTACTCATCCTATCTATATAGTTTGAGTTGATTTTTATTCTTGACAGCCTACGACAGCAATCAAATTTTGGCACTGTTACTGAAGATCTAGGCATGATTATTTTTTTTATTTATTTTTTTTAAAATCTTATTCTTAGTTTCTTTTTATTTACTTTCTAACTTGCTTAGTTACTTTATCAAATTTACTTTCTTCTAAAAAAAAAATATCTGCATTGACACCTCATAATCTACTAAGAGAATTAGATACTTAATCATAAAACCTAAAAAGTGAAACAAATCAATTTTCTAGCATTGCATTAGTCCATAAAATATTTTAAGGGCACAAATCCTAAACAAGATAAGGTGAAGATTTCATCATCCTTCTTTGGCCCACAAACCACCATCTTGCATATTGCATTGACCTAAACCTTAATCTAAAATCAATTAGACATTGGTCCCTAAGGACTCTCGAGCTCAATAGGACAAGGGATCCTAAGAGTTGGATCAGATTAGGGTTAGTCGGTTTGATTGGTATCTAAAAAAGTAGTTCAGAGACTACGTCCTAAAGAAAGATGGTTATTTAATTGGTTCCGTTCGCTTATCTGGTCAACTCAGTTGGTGTCTAAGAAAAGCAACAGGGGGATCCCCATCAATCTTATACTTATCTGACCAATTGAGTAGCTAGTCTTTTACCTGGAGTGCTCAAAGACAACTTTGATAGTTAGAAACTGTCTAGATTTAGGGTTATCCATAGCTAGGATTGACTGCATAACTTGATTACTAACCTACGAACATTAATTCTAACTAAAACTCTCTTATCTATCGGTCTAAGATCCCTTAGGACTCTTATATCTAAAACTCTTCTTCTTCTCCTCTTTTTTTTCATATATTAAAATTATAAAAAAAATAAAAAAAAATTACTAGGACAAAACGATGATTGTCAGAACAATCTAAAGCCTACAAGCCTATAAGGTCACTGAGGAAGAAATAAATTTCAATAGATAACCTAGAATTCTGCTGGACCTATGTTATCCGATTAGCTCTGTCCAATCGTCTAGAATTAGATTCTCGGTTAACAATTTTACAATTGACCCTCAAACGATTAACATGCATCCTACATTCATTGAAATTGAAGATGCATACATTTATTCAAGGGAGTTTGAAGACACTAGAATTGCAACTTTGATCAATAAAATTGAAGCCTTAGAATTCGAAAGACATATCTAATTTAACCAAGTGCTAGCACCCATGTGCATTGAATGTGATGCATCAGATCATGTTATAGAGGGGTGTCCTTATTTGATGAACCCAACCCAAACTGAGTTCATACAGGAGAGTGCATTCAATAAAAGCTACATAAATGAACCTTATGCATCAATCTATATTTCAAGGTCGGAAAGTCATTCCAATTTTATATGGTCACAAGATGCAATATTAGCTGCCCATAATTTTTATCAACCCTATCTAAGGCCCAACCAAACACTGAATGATCAATCAAGTTTAGATCTTGAGGAAGAAGTCAACACATTAGAAAAAAATCTAGATGTCTTAGTACAATCAACCTCAGACATTAAAAATACTCTCAATAATTTCATGCAAACCACTGACCAATTATTTAAATAATTGGATCAATCAACTATAGCGGTTGGTAAACTAGAAGAGGATAGATTATTAAACCAACTAGAGGATGACCCTAGAGCTCAGAATGGTTTAGAACTTAAAGACCAGTTCAATCAGTTGAGAACATTCAGGTCTGAGGAATTGGAGGAGATATCCGAAGTTGATGATAATAATGAGGTATCCATAACTAATGACCATTACACTCAGTTAAACCTAAAATTAATTATTGAACCCCTCATGACACTGGTTAAACCTCTGCTTAAAAAAGAAGAGGCAATAATAGGAGATCCCAAAACACTCCCTCAGCACATTGAGTATATAGATCTAGATCTCTTAAAACCCTGACTAACACTTAAGTTATACCTAGATCTAATTATAAAAGAAGAATTATTAGTTATTAAGAGAATGAGTCACATAATGGTCTCTAGCAGAAAATATCTTAAGGAAGAGCCTGAATCACGTAGAGAATTACAGATCCATGTTAAGATTCGGACAGAAATAGGATAGGCACTCTTTTAGCATCTAGCGGAAGACGGTAAACTTAGTATTTTTTGAGAGACAATCCAAAATTTTTTTATTTTATTTTAACTAATCTTTATTTATTTTAAGAATAAAGGATCGCTATGTGTGGAAGTACCTGTCGATAATTTGGTCTGGCTGAAAATAATAAATTTAGCACTTTTTGGGAGGCAACCTAATTTTTGCTTTTGCTTTTATTTTTTTTGTATTTTGTTTAGGTTAATCGAGACTTGCTTCGTACATTTTGTAGGGATTTTAGAACAATATTGATCAAGTTGGGGGGAGAACTAATTTTGAAAAGACGTCTGGATCAGGTGACATCTCTCTTTTTTCTTCTTTCTTTTTATGCATCTTTTATTTTTTTCTACTCCATTGAGGACAATGTCAATTAAGTTGGGGGAGAGAATAATAAATTTTTTTAAATGTTTAAAGTCCTCAAGTAAGTTAGTATTTAGCATTTAAGCAGCTGATTACACTTAAGAATCGAGTTAAACGAAGTTTTTTTTTTTAAAAAAAAAATTGATGTATAGATTAGAGAGTTTGTGAGATATCGAGAGATCAAGTATTAAGAAAACTCAATAAAAAGTTAAGTTTTGAACTTAAACAATTTTTTTTGAATATTTAAAATTTTCTTACTAGCATCAAAGAAGAGTTTAGTTCCTATGGACTTGTGTAGGATAACTATACGTCTCTTCATATGAAAAATTAAAAAAAAAAAAAATTAAGTACTTCATGTTGAGTAACCGGGCCTCTTTGCCTAAGCAAATATTGAGTTTCACATCAAAAAGTATGAAGGACAAAGAAGCTTTGTTGTAAAATTAATTTTAATTCATAGCTTGTTTGATTTGAGCAAATAGGTCCAAGGAGTATTCTATACTTAGTGCCCTAAAGTCATCTGGTTTGGAAGTCATTGGCTGAAAACTCACTACATGAGTCAACCAGAAAGTTTAAGGGGTTAAGATATTTAATAGTAGTTCAACATTTTAAAAATAAAAAAAAATCAATAAATGAAGGACAGAAGTAACAATATACTTATTCATATGTAGGTTAATGATTTGGAGATAAAGATAGAAATAATTTAAAAAAATATAAAAAAAATTTAGTATTCCTAGTTTAACTCCCACATTGATTAGTATTAATACTCCAATGTCATATCTCGCTCACGCTCTACTGAATATCAATGATCTTTTCAAAAATTATTTGATAAAATTTAAAATTTTAAGTTAAATGATACTTAATTTTAAATTCTTTCTTTACTCGAGAACGAGCAACATTCAAGTCAGGGAGTATGATAAGTGGTATATTTTTATATTTATTGAAAGTATTTTTGATAATTTATGGTGCTAACATCTTCTTAAAAACTTAATTTCATAAATAAATTAGATTTTCTTGTAAAAATAAATAATTTTAAAAAAATAAAATTAGAGCATATTTATAAAAAATAAATATTAATTTAATTAAGAATTTAAGCATCAAAATATTGAAAAATTAATAAAAAATTTAATACATATATTTTTTAATTTTTTCAGATGAAAATCAGAGCAAAAATCAAGTAAAAATATATTAAAAAATAAATTTTATTACCTTCAATGCACAGTGGACCAGTCGCTCGGTCCACAGATTCAGGAGCGCGGTCCGCAGAATAGCTTCGTGGTCCACAATGTGGTCCATGGTGGGTGGAAGCTTCTTTGCATGATCCGACGGCTGGAAATCGATCTGGACTTCGATCCAACAGTTAGCATCGATCCCGACTATATTAAGAAGATAAACTGTACGATCTAACGGTCAAAATTCGATCTAGAGCATGATTGGATGGTTGGGAATGCATCCGATCCTGATAAAGATTTGAACATTGATTTTTGGGCAGATCTGGACAGTCAAAACGCGATCCGATGGTCAGAATTAATTTCTACGGTTATAATACGAATTCTAAGAGTTTTGGGACTTCTTTTGCTATCAAAAAAAGATGAAAAAAATTATCTATAAATTGGAGATCCGGGAATAAGTGCAGGGAGAAGAAAAAAATTAAAGAAAAAGTAAGAAAAAAATAGAGAAAAAAATCAAGAAGCTTTAGAGATAAAAAATTGAGAGAATATGGAGGTAGAGATCGTGATGCATGGCTAAATCCCTTCAATCCAGGAATACGATGTAGCCTGTAAATGAATTTTTATTTTTTTTCTTGTATTTAATTTTCATACAATAAAATTATATTTTTATTTAATATATTTTTATTTTTCTGGGGTATTGATCTAGCCTACACGTCCTATATCCTCTATTGGCGTGCCATGGTTCCTGGATACGGTCTGTGCTTAGGAGAGATAGATCGTGGTATGTTAGATTAAATCTTATATTTTATAATTAAATTTAGATAGTTTATACTCTGATAGAATGAGCTGTGATCTATTGATCTAGACCCCTTAGAGATAAGCTATACTAATATCTTAATCACTAGAATTAATATTGCAACATAAAAAAAAATAAATCTAATTTGCATGGTGGAATCGAAATTTCTGGATTATTTTTCTGACTTATTTCCTTTCACAAATTAATTTATACTTTTAATTTAATTCTTTCTATTCTATTTCTTTTTAATCCTTCTGCAATCGAATCTCTTTTTTTCTTTTATATATATATATATATAAAGATAATCGTCCTAAATCCTTATGGAAATGATCCCTACTCATCCTATTTATATAGTTTGAATTGATTTTTATTTTTGACCACCTACGACAATGATCATGAACCCAGACCATTTGGTTGGAAGCCAGCGGCCCGTTCCACTAGGTTGCCACCACGATGGCGTGGAATTTGGATTTATTGCATGATATTTTTCCAACTGAGATGATGAACCACATCACTCATGTTCCTGGTATGATTGATAATTGGTCTGATTAGTTGGGCTGGCATTCTTCTAGAAGGAATCATTTAGTCCTCAAAGATATCCACCCTCTTATTAGCCTGCACTTGTCTCCTAATAGGCAATTATCTATTGATTGGATTTGGAAACCGAATGTTCCCCCAAAAGTCCAAATTTTTTAGTGGAAACTACTCTAGAATAGGTTACCTTGTAAAGACTTCAGACTTCCTTCTAAACAGAGAGATCCTAGATGCAGCCCAAAGTAATTGTGATGTATGTGCTGATGTTTTAGAGGATGTCAATCACATCCTTTTTCAATGTTCCTTGGCTGTAGGTTGCTGGCAGCTCCTCCATCAAAACCTTCATACTCTTGTGCCCATTTCTTTACCAGGATTGGTTGATATGCTATCAACATCCAAGATAGAGAAAAGCACCAAATCACTTATTGTAATAGTTGCTTGGCAAATGTGGACTGCTAGTAATGGCACGACGTTCAGGAGTCGGTCAAGACATTGGGGAAGTCACTTGCCGTCTCTCAATGGCAATTTTCTCACTTTTTCTCATTGGCTCCCTCCTCCCTAAGGCACGTTGAAGGTCAATTTTGATGCTGCAGTGAAGGTTAATAAAGCAGCAGTGGGGTTTGTAATCTGTGATGCTCAGGGTTCTCTCATTTATGTAGGGAGAAAACTTCTATCCTCCACTCCTGTCTATTACGCCGAACTCTTTGCTATTTTGATGGATTTAAGGATTGCCGTAAATCAGTTGCAAACTTATATGTTTGGTTCGAAGGTGATGCTTTATCTATTATTTCCTCTATCAACAATGGACTTATGAATAGGTGTTCAGCTCCTCCCATTCTACAAGATATTTTTGGGCGGAAGGCTCACTGCACCAGTTTTTTAGCTTCTTATACTTGCCATAGTAATAATAAAGCTGTTGACTTCGCTACTAAGTTTGCACTTCAGGAAGACTTCTTTTGCAATGGAGGAGATTCTTTACACCAGCTATTTGACTCTATTTTGCAGGCTGATAGGTTTTGGGATCCAGTTCTCCATAGACAACACCTAGTGACTGGTGGGACTCCTTTGTAGTTTTTCTGTAAATATGGACCTTTTGGGACATCCTTGTTGGATTTATTCTCTTCTTCTGGGTCTGTATACAATTGGAAGCTGGGTTATTTTTTTCTTTGATGTTAGATGTTCTGGTTGCTTTGTTTCAAACTAGATGGCTTGTATTATGCTTCTAGCTATTAATGAAAGCTTCGGCTCCTGTTTCTATCAAGAAAAAACCACTCTTCTTTTGTACCACTCCCCACAAAAACCAAGGGCAATTTTTCTTTCTTTAATCCTTTCCATATTTTCAAGTTTTTATTCTTCACCATGGAAATTCTAAGCACATCTAATGAGAGTGTTATCCATGCTAAGTGTTGGACCGTAGTTTATCCATTGATGATGTGTTCGAGCCCCAAATACGTGGCAGACACATGGCTTCTTGATGCGAAAAATTCGAGATGCGAAATCCGTGGGACCTCTTAGTCATTAGTTAGGGGCCGATCATGAGAGATTGGCCACTCAACAGATCCAGCATCATCGACTTTCGATCGATGACATCTTCTTCCTGACTTAGCTCTCTATAAGCCATCCATCAAATCGGACGCCTTCTGGAGCGCTTGGCACACAGACTTCGCAGGACTGACATTCTGCTGCACGCCCACTACTCTTCTAAACATGGGCGGCAAACTCTGCAACAGTTTGTTGACATCTATTACTCTGGCTCTGATAGCCACCATCCTAACTCCGACAAGTGCTAACCACCTGGCAGTCTCTCTCTTACGAAAGGAGAGGCCAGGAGCCCCTGAGAGGAGACCCTTTTTCTGCCTCCCTCCGACGAGGAGGACCCTTTCTCCGATCCAAGAGAAAAGAAGAAAAAAGGAAGACTTCTTCTAAACTAGAGATCCTCGCTCTTACCATCTTTCTTCTACTATTCTCCCTCTCCAACTGTCACTAATTTAAGTATCGGAGGGTTCTTCACCAAAGAAGAACCACCTTATTTTCTGGTGTTGTGGTCATGGATCAAGAAATCGAATGGCTCAGATGGTTGGCTTATGCTTCCACCTCCGCATACGTGAGATATTGTCCGCTTTGACTCATGACCATCTTTAGGCTTCAGTGGACCTTTAGGCTTCAATGGGCCTTGATCATTTAGAGGCTCACGGTTTTGTCCTTTAAAAGGCACCTCACGTTGGGAGAGAATGTTCCAATCCATATAAGCCATATTTTCTCTTGACTCATAACCGATGTGGGACTAAAGAAGTCCTCTCTACACCACAATACAGCCCCTCCAGTCAAGAAGGAGTATGTGTGGATAGGAGGCAATCTCACAGACGGCGCCAATGTTGTGGTCATGGGTTAAAGAGTCGAATGACTCAGATGGTTGGGTTATGCCTTTGCCTTCGTATACGTGAGGTATTGTCCGCTTTGACTCATGATCATCTTTAAGCTTCAATGGGTCTTTAGGCTTCAATGAATCTTGATTATTTAGAGCCTCACGATTTTGTCTTTTAAAAGGCGCCTCATATTGGGAGAGAAGGTTCCAATCCATATAAACCATATTTTCTCTTGATTTATAACCGATATGAGACTAAAGAAACACTCTCTACATCACAACATCTGGCATATGGACTTTCTTTGTGAGCGACTGAAGTTTCGACTTGGCATCTGCCGATGAAAGCAGCAGGACACTCATTTCGAGCTACTTGATAATGCTACTCCACCGTATCATCGAGTCAGAAAGAAGCAACGGCGCTAATCAATCTCCTCCAACCCTGGCTTGGTCTTTGAGCCCATCAGCTGAATATTTACGTTACCATTTTTCTTTCTTTTCTCAAAACCATCAAATTTGTTATGTAAAAATCTTACAACGAAAAACAGAAGCATAGAAGAAAGACCAAATGAATGTAAGAACAGGAAACGGCCTAATTTTAAGATCAAACAACCTGAGAAGACCAGTTTCATGGCAGTTGAATGTATGCCAGAGATGAGAGACATGGTAGAGCCTCAGCGCGTCACCATCAATTGTTGGACCCTTGGTGTCAGCTGAACTATCAACGAGGCTGATGTCGTAGTTCAGAGGCATCGCCTCCCAAGCGAAACACCATCCATTCAAAAGGACATGCAAGACTGATATTGACGAGACCTAGCTAGCTGGTACAACCACTCCCACATGAGTCCCACAGTACCCAGACAAAACCCAACACCAGAATAAGCTCAATTTGTTTGTTCATGGGTCTCACGTTTTGATGTTAGGCTAGGTAGTACCATTTGAGTCAGAATTTGGTGGGCCCAGCAGAGCAAGTCCAGTTCTAACGTCAACCTCCAGTAAGAATTGTGGGTCACGACATTTTAGCAGTCGCCATCGACCAAAATCCGCTCAAAAGCCTCCGAAAACATACGTATACCAGTATAAATGGATATAAAACTTCCCTTTTTTTGTTCATGACTGATTGTTAAATCAAACCATGATTGCATTTACCCACATTTGCATATTTAGACGCCGACAAAAGATTAAAAAAAAACTTTGTCGGAAATAAATAGAGTAATTTCTATTTTATAATATCGAGCTGGTTTGCTCTTGCCATCTCCATTATATATATGTAAGTCAAATATAATATATGGTAAGATATCATAAAGCGCGTTATGGTATTATATACCATACACTCGCGGTCCCTCTCCTTTTCTCGGGCCCCAAAACCTGCGTAAAAAATAACAAACGGCAAGAACTGGGGAGGGAAGAAGAAAGGATTTGGGTAGTCGAGCGCGAATAAGGCGAACTTAATGGCGGAATAAACGAAGACACTCGACTAATATCGGAGGCGAATCGGAGAAGAAGGCCATGGCAGTGGGTGGACTGAGAGCGGAGTAAAGAGGAAGTGACCAGGATTAAATTGGAGATAGAGCCAACCAAAAGAGCCTCGTTAAACCCGCGCTTAAGTCCACACCAGCTTCCCCACGGTATAGCTTGGCCTTTAATCCTGCCGTCGAACGGAGAGCGTGGCAAGAATTATTCTCCCGTCAGTTCACAGCATTTGACATTTATCCCGGGATTAAACAGAGATAAACCACCTATATCCCCGATCCAAACGACGCCTCAGTGTCAAAAATACAAACAGTTAAGAGAAAAGAAAAGAAAAAAAAAATTCTTCAGATTCAGTAACTAAAATCTTTTAATTACATCTCTGCCTACAAGCAGATCAAAAAAGAGCCTCACAACATCACCAAAACAAGGCAAAAAAGAAAGCCTAAAACTCCTGAGACATGGACCCGATCTCGCCTCCCTTCCCCTTTCCTCCTTGCTTCTTCGGCAGCAGAACCTGGTGAATGTTCGGCAGGACCCCCCCATTGGAGATCGTCACACCTCCAAGAAGCCGGCTCAGCTCCTCATCGTTCCTGATCGCCAGCTGAATGTGCCTTGGAATTATCCTGTTCTTCTTGTTGTCCCTCGCCGCGTTCCCCGCCAGCTCCAGCACCTGAAAAAGAAAGAAAGAAAACCCAAAGACGCGATCTTTAGACCAAGATCGAAACCCTAACCCTTCAAGAAGCATAAGAGAGGGGGATGGGGAGCGAAACCTCGGCGGCGAGGTATTCCAGAACGGCCGAGAGGTAGACGGGGGCGCCGGCTCCAACGCGCTCGGCGTAACGGCCGGCCTTGAGGAAGCGGGCAATCCGGCCGACGGGGAACTGAAGACCGGCCTTCTGGGATCGGGACACCGCCTTCGAGGCCTTCGGCCTCCCACGACCACCCTTCGTCGCGCCCGTCGAACTCATCGCTCCCTTCCGCGCTCCTTGTATTGCTTTCTAAGCTACCAGGAGGGGAAATGAGCGCTAAAGGGTGGCTGGGTGCGCTTATATATAGGGCACGCCGAGGGATGCTATTGGGTGGAGGGCCCGTCAAGCGGATTGCAAACGTGGCGAAGTATAAGCCGTCGGATGCTGGGTTGGCTTGCTTTATTGGACGGATGTGATTTTGTGAGTTTTGTTTGAGTCGGTGTTTCGGGCCTCCATATTGCATGCACCAGGTGCAGTTGGACCGCGCAAATCCCACGATGAATAGCCCGCCACGCGGCCCCTTGTATTTCATCGATTCCCGATTGCGCGCTCCTCACCGTGCATATGCTCCGAGATTTGCCCAGGTTCACTTGCACCTGGTTCATGCAATAATTTCGTCGTGTTTCGGCATCCCAAGCCACGCAGTCTAGAAGAAGCCAGTGCTTTTTAATGATTCACAATTTCAGGGACACGCATAATATTTTGATGTGGACGAACACTATCTCGTCCACCGTAGAAAATAATGAAGTTTATAAATAGTTACGATACCTAACATATTTTCTAAAAATAATATAATAATCTAACAAATAATACTAAATAAAAGTGTCAATACTTTTTTTATTAAATGTTAAATAATAAGATTTAGTAATAGCCAAATAGTGTCAACGGTGGAGTCCCACTGGATACTCAGGATATAGTTTTTTCCCTCTTTTTCTAGCTATCTTAAAAATATAAATAATAATATAATAAATATAATAAAAAATATATTTATAATTAAATTTTTGATGTATATTAAATAATATTTTTTTAGTTTACTCAAGCAAAATTTTTATTATTAACATTAATATTTACATAATGAATAAAATATTATATGAGAGCTCTTATGTAAAAATTCGCAATACTAACACTGGCATCAATTATACTGGCTCCATATGATACTTGTTTTTAAAATTATTCTTAACTATAATATAATAAATAATAAATTATAATAAATAAAATATATTATTAGATAAGTTTTTATTATATATTAAGTAATAAATTTTAATGATTATCAAATATATTAATACCGGCATTTATATGATGTTTGGAGGATTGTATACGATATGAATCTTTATTTTAGATAATTTACGATCATTATTTTTCTAATGTTCACTGTTTCGTTATCACATCAGCCAAGCCAACCGATAGTGTTTATCTAGAAAGACCAGGAAGGTTCAGCATTAACATGCTCTATTATTAACAAATAGTGTCCTTTTTGCATTGCAACTCTCCGAGTTATTTTGCTAGTCGGTCTCAGTTAACTCCATAACTGATACAGGCTTCTACGCAGCAAATGAAAAGCTTAGTTTATTTACATACACATAATACATATCCACAAATTCTGACCAAATCTAGAGGCAAAATTAGTCACTTCTAGAATCATCCAATTGCACAAGTGTCACTGTCTCCGGCTTTCCACTTTATTATTATTATTATTTTTGATAAATTCTTTCCACTTTATCGTTATCTAGTTTTTAAACCTGCACGTTTTATAGGTTATAATCATATAATTGATTATATTTATAAAAAAAATTTAATAACATATCCATTTATATCTTTAATATTTATAAAAATTTTAATAATATCAAATATAAATAAAATTTAATATTTTTATCATATAAATTATGAATAATATATCCATTCATATTCTTAATATTTAGAACTGAAAATTTTAATAACATTAGTTAATGAATATAAATAATTTTTAATTTCATTCATTAAGAATAAAATATGTACATTCAATGCTTTGAAATAGAAGAGTCCACATGACATGCATAGAAAAAAAATGAGCTATCTATGTGGATAGCTTTATTTGCAATTTAATTTTTTCTTATTTTTTATTTTTTAATATATATATTAGATTATATTTATTTGAAAAAAAAATAGATCAGGTCAGATTAACACCAAGTACCATTTTAAATTATTTATATTGATCTATAATAATCAAAAATAGAAAGAGTAATTTTTAAATTTTTTACCTATTTTAAAGTTTTTAGAGATGCGTTTTCAAAGATCTGTTTTGCATTTGCTTCGAAAGTCTCTTGGTTCCTTTAGACAGCGACTCTTCTAGAAGTTCAACTGCATGGCTGCATGATCACACGAAAACCACTCCCAGCTTGCTCCAGAGCGACTCCTTTCCTGCCTTTGGACTCGGAATTGGTCGAAGTCGCCGGAAGTGGGGCTCAACCCTGGTCCACTTCACCAACTCCCCCACGCCTCTTTTGTACCTTGAGTAAGTTTGCATACCCTGAATTAGATAAATTACTTCCTACACCTTATGGCTATGCACGCCACTGAGGACAGCTGCTCCTCTCCATAAAAAATAATTTATGTTGATTTGATGGAAAATCTTTAAATAGATTTAGTTTACCACATTTGCTGTAAATACAATTAACAAAAAATACTATATTGATATTTTAATTTGAAAAATTTTACAACCATCTCGACGCATTATTGCTTAACCATCTTAATACACCATTGTTGGCATGGTTGCAAAAATTTTAAGTTTAAAATATTGATATGGTATTTTTTCAAAATTTATTTATAATATATATGATAGGTTAATTGCATCTAACCTTACTCCTCCACCCCAATTCCCATCTAGCAAATTATATCATATACTATATGCACTGAGATGAACATGCACCATGCCAATCATCGCGTCTCCTTCATATGGATCAATCATCGAGATAAATATATCATGAATATGATCCAAAAAAGAAGATATGATTATTGATATGATACACGGTCACATGATGCACACAGTATAAGATATAATTTCTCTCACTCTATCAACTGTCCTATCCTTCATCGATAAATTATTTCTTGCATTGTGTGCATCAAGATGGCCGTGCACCATATCAATCAAATTATCTCATTTTCATGAATCAATCATTGAAACGAGCACACGATGAATGGACCTAAAGGAATGGGATCAAACACCGAATTCAGGAATAGCTCTTCTCCTAAAATAGTAACAATAATAAGCAACATACAAATCTTGAAGTCCCTAAACTGGGCAAGAACAAGAAAGACCTCTAAGACCTAAAATGGGCAAAACCAACATGGAATGGTTCAGGTCAGTCATGTATGGCAATGGTGACCACAATCTCCCATTCCATGGTTTGAAACATGTCCACCTTTTTTTTTTTGAGGTAAAAAACAAGTCCGCTTTTTAGAGAAACATCTATCCACTTTTTCAAATGAGAAATGGTCATATAAAGGATTTGCGAACCTAGTGATTCAATGGAAAATTGTCCCAACTGGGCACAAACCAAGATGACCCCATCCTTTACACAATGAGTTAAACAATAAAAAATAGATCACAAGAAAACCTTCTCTACAAGCTTGTCATCCAACCTTTTGCATCATCTTCCTTCCCCCATTATTCTCGGCTGCATCATCATCCAACCTTGATGTCTCTCAGTCAAACGGGACCTTATAATAAAGGGATAATTAACAATTGGCTCTCGAACATCCTAGAAACAATGGATCCACATAAACAAAACACTCTCTTGATAGGGTTAATTCAAATAGATTAATTTATAAAATAAATTGCAAGTCCCTCGTCCCTCCAGACATACAGTAACTCATTGATTTGATCAATTAGGCTTCCATCAAACTGCTTATGGCTTAATATCAAGCATAATTGGAATGTTGTAGGAAAATAAGCTTGAGTATACTAGAATTCAATGACCTGGGTTACATGTTCAAGATCGGATTTTGATTTCACAACCAATATGAGATGCTGAACAACTTGCACCTTAACTTGTTTTGTTCACGTTCTCAACAACCGGGATGTCAACACTTATTTGTCCTCTCTCATTTAGTTTAAGGCCACCATTTGATCCATCGTAGATTAAACAACGTCATGGCTTGTGTCACCCATGCGCCGTTTTGTGCATGGCACGGTCCCCATGCCGGTGCTGGTCGTCCGCGTCCAAAGCCGGATCCCCAACTCCATGACCGTACACTGGATAATCAGATGCTCATCCCGAACATAAAACACCGTGTAGCCCAAGCATACTTTGCCCACTTATACTTGGATCACATTGCGCACCTGCAGCCTGTGGATCCCATTGGTTCCACCACCAATGCTGCGGTATAAAATGTGCAGCTGATCCCAATAAAGCAAAAATGTCACTCTTCCATTCTGACGTCACGTCCCACCGACTCTTATACTCTGTTTTTTTAATGTCTCTATCTGAATGCATCAATGGACGCCATCATCCAACGGTCGCAAAAAGCTTATACAACACAAGATCAGGTATAAACTTCACAGAGTAACGCAGATAGCTGCATGAATCATGGCGTTCGCAGTCGCTGTCAATTGGAATATCATATTCACGCGGAATATTATATTCCGGACCATGTCGACATGGTGTAGCAAATTGCAGCCCCCCTATCCGTTCTCTCGCTCGCTTTCGGGTTGATGGTCCAACCAAGTGGACGGCCCTGCCGGCTCGAGATCTATCTGCAGAAATTTTATATGCGGGAAAGCATCTGCCGCCAGAAGTTTTCATTGCGACGGAAGATATGTTACTCGCGTAGAAACGTTTATGAGAGCAGCCTCACAATAGAATTGCTCGCCCACTGTTCTTTCGCCCCGCCCTCGTCTCAAACTATAACAGCGACGGCTCCTCCCACAAAGGAAGAAGAGAACTGCTTTAGACTTTTCTCGCTCTTCGTCTCCTGGGGATAGGGTTTCGGAAATGGAGAATTCGGACGGCGTGGCCGGCGAAGGGGCGGAGCCGGGTCCGGCGGTGACGACGACGGTGACAGCCGCCTTGGAATGGGGAGGCCTGCTGGATTTCACCATCTACGACGACGGCCCGCTCTTCCTCCCCTGGGACGGCCTAGAGGACCGCCCCCAAGACGACGCGGCGGCGGCGGCGCCGCCACCGCTTCCTCCGCCTCGTGCGGCCGGCAGCGTGGATCGCGTCCGGAAGCGGGACGTCAGGTTGGTATGCTCGAATTACTTGGAGGGTCGGATCCCTTGCTCGTGCCCAGAGGCGGAGGAGGCGGCGGGGGATGAAGGGGAAGGGGCGGAGGTGGCGGTGCCGGGAGTGGAGAGTAGTAAGGGAAAGAAGCGGGCGAGGACGGGGGGGCCGTCGATAGGGCCTCTTCGGTGTCAGGTGCCCGGGTGCGAGGCCGACATCGGCGAGCTGAAGGGGTACCACCAGCGGCACCGGGTGTGTCTCCGGTGTGCGTATGCTCCTTCGGTTGTTCTTGATGGGGAGCCCAAGCGGTACTGTCAACAGTGTGGCAAGTAAGTTGGCCATGGAATCTCTATTTGTTTCTTTCCTTGTGCCATCGTAGTTTCTACATAAAATATTATGGTTCTTGTATTGGCTGTCGACCAGCAGAATCTGAAATTTAATCATCTTTAGACTTTAGGAAAAGTTGTTCTTTTGCGGCATTGCAGACTGCTACTTGGCGCTGATTGAGTGGAAAAAATTAATAAATGTATCACAAAAAAGGAATCTTTGAATTGAAATGCTAGATTGGAAAACAAAAAAGAAAATTCCATCTGGGTGATCCAATTTGTACCCTCTTGTTTTATTGGTTGTAGAAATTTGGACCATGATGTGGTATAAGACATGTTTCAAATGTCAGCTGTTGCGGCCAATCCCCCCCCCCCCCCCCGTCGCCCGATCGCCGACATCGCGCACCTGCAAGAGAAGTCCTCACAGATCGGAGATGCCTCCGGTGGGGACCCTCCGACGGTCAAGTCAGAGAGGAGACTAAGCAACAGTGAAAAATCAGGAACTCAGCGGGAGAGAGTTAGAGAGAGAGAGAGCTCAAGAGCGTAGGGAGCTTAGCCTTACCAACACTGTTGCTTTACCCCATTTTATGGTAGAACGCGGCATGGTCCTGCCATTAATAGTGCAGACAACTGGGGAGTTATCAAATCACCGTGTGCTGCCAAATTATCGTGGGCTGTCAAATCACCGTGGGCTGTCAAGTCGCCGGGATTGATCTGTGTCCTTGGTAGGACAATGTCTTAGGGCGGCCACGCCGCATGTCCTTGTCAGGACAACAGCTCATAGCAGTCGTACGACGTTGGGGGGGACTGACCGACTATACGTCGGTATTCGACTGTCGGGACATCGGACAATGACCCGAAAACACCGTCGGCTGGTCTGGTGCATTGCTGGAGTCGGACGTCGGCTGCCACTCCCCCCGACAGTGAGTCGGTATTTCGGATTCGACTGCTTGGTCGACCGGGAACAGTATGGATCTAATCGGCCGACATACCCCCGGCCAGATATTGTCGGCAGTCGTCGATCGGAGTCGTCGGTCGGTAGAGTCGGGCGTCGGTCGGATAGGTCCGAGGGTAAGTCGGCGTGCAGGGGTCAGTCGGTATATCCCAATAGTTGCCTCCCCACTCCTGAGTCGGATGTCGTGTTGGCCAGCGTTTTCACGTGGGCGACGGCTTCGGGCGAAAGGAGTGGTCATCCATCATGTCACGCTCCGACTCTGGTGACCGTATCAAAGAACGATCTGATGTCAGACGTCCCATTGGGAACATGAGCCGCCGTCTCCTTGGGAACATGAACCGCCGTCTCTTTGGGAACATGAACCGCCATCTCCTTGGGAACATGAACCACCGTCGGTTAGCGAATCCCGAGACGCGGCTTATCCACCACGTGTCAGGGGGCTATTGGGCCGAAACTGTTCTCGTGGATGGAGGTGACGTGGCTTGATCTGGAGGCGGGTGCGTCGAATAGTCGGACCGAGGAAGGGCCCGGATGCCATCACGTGTCGTCATCCGGGAAGCCCTCGTTCGGCGCGCTTTCATCTCGACCGTTGAAGGGCCTTATATATATGCGGCCACTTGCATCCAAAACTTCACTTTCTGTTGCAGATCTTTTTTCTGGCGCTGAGGCTCTATCGAGTTGTCCCCTAGTTCCAGGTAGTTATCTCCATCCTCTTCTTTTGAGCTCTCCTCGAAGTTTTTTCCGTTCTTGTCTCCTTGTGTCCTTCCTTCCTTGTCATTTTCTTTTTATTCTCCTTTCAGGGGCTAGTGCCATGGCTAGAACCTCTCCTCGAGGGAGCAGTCGGGGAACCCGACTGATGACTCCCGATCGACCCCGAAGGTGGAGGTTTCTTCACTTTCGGGGACAAACGTTGAACGGCTCAGGGAACAGTACAGCATCCCGAAGCAGTTCGAGCTCTTCGCCCCTGGGGCTGAGGGACGGGTTAACAACCCGCCTCCGGGCCAGGTGGCTTTCTATGTTGAGGACCTTCGGGCAGGTCTTCGTTTTCCGATTCCGGAGTTCGTCTGGAACGTCTTGGATTACTACGGGCTCTGTCCGGCGCAACTGGCGCCGAACTCAGTTCGGCTGATAATCAGCTTTGCCTTGCTGTGTCGGCTTTTGCCGACCTATCCTCGTATTTCCTTCTTCCGGGCGTTCTTTGTCCTCCGACTCCACCCGAAAGCCCGAGGGTGGTGGTTCTTTAGTCCCCGGAAGGGTCTCTCGTTCATCACTGGTCTTCCATCGTCGATCCACGGATGGAAGAACCAGTTTTTCTTTGCTTCCTCCTCGCTATCTTGGGGGTTCCCTTCCCGCTGGGGCGACTCTCGGACTCAGTCGAATGAAAACAGTCAGGTGGAGGCTGGAGATCGAGAGGATTTTCACCGACTGAAGGATGTGTCGGTACCGAAGCAGAGGAAGCTCGTCACCGAGCAAGCTCTGTACGATGCCGGCCTGATTTCAGTTCCCCATTTAGGTACTGTTTGGTTGGTCGGTCGTTTTTGTTTTCTTTATCCGTCTTTGGACTTGTGCTGATCCTCTGTTGAAATTGCAGGTATGCCGCTGAGGGTGAGGCTGACAGATGCCGACATTCGGCAACATACGGCGAGGAAGAGGCCGGCGCCCGGAGCCGGACCCTCGCGGCCTCCCAAGAGGTCCCAGATATCATCGCCGACTGACATTGCGACGGCGGCAGGGCAGCCCGACACCGAACGGGCGTCGGGCTATAAGCCGGTCATAGCCCTGTCGGTGTCCGGGGTGCCATCCGAAGCGCCGTCCGAGGAAGGGACGGCTGAGGGAGCAGCCGAAGGGGTGTCGGCTCCACCGCCCACAGAAGAGGTTCGGACCGAAACACGCGAGCCCGAACGACCTGCATCGGCAGCCTTCGCGGCCTCGGGAGGGACCCAGTCGAGCTCGAGCTTCCCGTCTTTTTCTGATTTCCGAGCCTGAGCGGCCGAACGAGGGAAGGCTCCGATGGCGTCGGGCGACGACATAAGGTCGGCCGGCCGCACCGCATCGTCCGATGTCCAGCTTCCCGAAGGAGCGTCGGCCCTGGCCAACCACGATTTGGCCAGGATGTTGTGTCAGGCGACCATCCTCCCAGCCGACCGAGAGATCATGAGGAGTCGGCGGGTGACTGACATGCTTTCTTCCTTCTACCCGACTATGATCCAGGTGAGCTCCTCTTCTTCCCTTTTCATCTTCGTTATTGTTTTCTATCAGTTCGGTCTTCTGACAATCGGCCTGTTACTTGCAGCTGATCTACAACATGTCCGAGCTGGAGGTCGGGTATCGGAGGTTCGGCGATCTCCGGGCGGCCTGGAAGAATAGGGCCGGGGCCGCCGAAGCTGAGAAGGCGACGTTGGTCGATCAGCTGAAGTCGTCGGTCGACCGGGAGGCTAGGCTCGAGGAGGAGATCTCCTGACTTACCAACGGTCTAGCCGCCTCGGAGACCGAGCTTCAGTCGGCTCGGGAGCAAGTTCGGCGCAAAATCCGCTCCGTCCACCGACTGCGGCGCGAGCGGGACGGCTACGTCAGGGAGCTCGAGGCCGAGCGTGAACAGCTTCGTGTTAGCCTAGAGAACCTCTCTAAGGCCGAGGAGAACTTGTCCTCCACCCAAGCCGACGCCGACATAGCGAAGGCGGAGGCGGAGTCGGCCAAGGAGGCACTGAGTCGGGCGGTGGAGGACTTCCGAGGCTCGGGCGAGTACTGGGAGGAGCTCCTGGAGAACGACTTTGCCTCCTATCGGGTGGGCTACGAGGACGTCTGGGATGCGATCCAGAGTCTGCACCCGGAGCTCGACTTGAACGGCATCGTCCCTCCAGGGGCGGAGGTCCAAGCCGCAGAGGGGGAGGCCGACCTACTGCCGACGAAACAAATTGTCGAAGGTGAGGCGGCTCCAACTCCCGGTCCTTTCCCGACCCGAGCGGGCACGCCGGTGGCTCCCGAACTCTACCCGGTGCAAGAAGTCGACTCTGACGAATAGTCGGAGTGTCTGCTCCGTTATCTTTGTATTTTTCGTTTTCGTTTTGTCTTTGATATTTGTAATCGGGCTTCGTCCCAATTTTGTAACCGGGCTTCGGTCCAATTTTGTAAGTTATTCCAATTTAACAAAATTAAAGACTTTTCACATCTTTTTTGCGTGCGGTCCAAAGTGATTGATTTGCCGAGCCATCCCCGAGTGTATAGGTCGTAGCTCCGACATACTTCGTTAGGACGTTCGGTAGGGTGTAGCGTAGCCGACCAAAGTGGTTAGTAGCATGCGTCGTGCCAAAGTCAGCGCGAGCCCCAATCACAGGTCGGCATCCCGATGGTCGAGTGTCGCACCGATTGTAGGTCGAGTGCCCGTCGCCCGGACATTGGTCGGGCGTGTTCGTTAGGCCGAGTGTCGGCTAATCACTGAACATAGCTCGTCGGCACGATCATCCCGTAGGGTCTGATAGTCGAGTGGCGTCCAACATATTCGGATGGGATAACGATGATAAGTCGAATATCCGTTGTCCGGCCCTTGGTTGGGCGTGCACGTCGGGACATGTGATAAACGGTGGCAAGTCGAATATCCTTCGACCGATCGTGATCGGGTCGGTTCGTCGTAAGTTGAATACTTGTTGCACAGACCTTGGTCGGGCGGGTACGTCATGGCGTATGATAAACGGCGGCAGGCCGAATATCCTTCGACCGGTCGTGACCAAGTCGGCATGTTGCGAACGCGACTGCGGTTGTCCTGGCGTTTTGCCCAAGCTAGCCAGTCACGGTAGTCGAAGCCTCTTGCCCTTAGAGGTGAAGGCCGTTGGTTCGGCGATCGAGCCGTAGGCTCGGCGTAGATCTGTAGATTCAACGACCATGTCATAGATTCGGTGTAGTGTCGTAGATTCCCGACAAGACGTTAGGATCAAGTCGGGGCGTTGAGGCTCGTACTCTTGTCAAGAGCCGACTTTCGACGGAGGACCAAACTTTGTAGACTCCGGAGTTTTGGAATTGTATTGTATTCCGAGCAAGGAGGGCGTACAGAACTCATTGATAATACAATTTCAAGTTGTCGGCATTCCAAGTCCGAGGAACGACCGTCCCTCCCAGGGTTTCAAGTCGGTAGGCGCCCGGCCTACAGGTGTCTGCAATCTTGTATGGTCTTTCCCAATTTGGGGACAGTTTTCCTTGATCCTGAGGCTTCGAGACTTCCGCCTTCCTCAAAACCAGATCTCCGGGTCTGAAAGATTTTGGCCTAACTTTAGCGTTGTAGTATCGGGCCATTCTTTGTCGGTAGGAAGCCATGCGGAGTTGAGCCTCGCATCGAAGCTCGGACGGGAGGTCCAAGTCGGCCCTCCAACACTCAGAGTTGCCCGATTCACAGTATTGCTCAACCCTAGTCGATGGTAGCTCGATCTCTAGTGGAATCATTGCTTCCGTCTCATAGGCCAGGCTGAAAGGAGATTTCTCGATCGGGACTCGGGGTGTCGTTCGGTATGCTCACAGGATCGAGTGCAACTCTTCGACCCAGAGGCCTTTGGCTTCGTTCAGTCGGGTCTTCAACCCATGCAGGATGGTCCGGTTGGTCACTTCGACTTCTCTGTTGGACTGTGGATGGCCGATCGAGGTCAGCCTGTGCGTGATATGGAATCTCGCACAAAACTCTCTGAAATCATTATTGTCGAATTGTCGCCCATTGTTGGTGATGATGGTATGCGGTAGCCCGAACCTAAAGATGATGGCTTTCTGAACAAAGTCTTCCATCTTGCGCTCGGTGATTTGTGCCAGGGGTTCGGCCTCCATCCACTTGGTGAAATAGTCGATGGCGACAACGATATACTTTCTCTGGCCAAACGCCGGACGGAAAGGACCGAGTATGTCAATCTCCCATTGGGCGAAGGGTCATGGGGCGACGACGGCGGTCAGTTGGTTGGCGGGCCGGTGTTGTAAGTTAGCGTACTTCTGACACGGCTCGCACCTCCGAACCAAGTCAGCCGCATCTTTCTTCATGGTGGGCCAGTAGTAACCTTGCCGTAGGACTTTGTAGGCCAAGGATTTGCCCTCCAGGTGGCTCCCGCAGATCCCTTCGTGCACCTCCCTGAGTGCGTAGTCGGCATCCATCGATCCCAAGCACCGTAGCAAGGGAAGGGAGAACGACCTTTTATAGAGTCGTCCGTCCATCATGACATATTGGGAGGCCGCCCACCGGAGTCGCCTGGCTTCTGTAGAGTTTTCGGGGCTGGTTCCGTCAGTCAGATACTGAACGATCGGGTCCATCCAGCTTGGCTCGATCGTCAGTTGTAGTACCTCCTCAGCCCTGTTGATGCTCGGTTGCTTGAGGCTCTCTACAAATGTCCGACCCAAAGCGCCGTAGGCAGATGTCGCAAGCCTGGAGAGTGCATCGGTCCGAGCATTCTCCGTCCTGGGAATGTAGAAGATCTCGAAATACTTAAGGTGTGCCACGAGATCTCTAACCTTCTGGAGATACTTCGCCATGGTCAGGTCCCGCGCTTCGAATTCGCCTCTGACCTGCCCCACAACCAGCTGGGAGTTGGAGAAGACTCTGAGGCTGTCGATCCCGAGCTTCTTCACCACCCTCAAGCCGGTGAGGAGCGCTTCATACTCGGCTTGATTGTTGGAGGCCTTGAAGCTGAATCGGAGGGCGTACTCGGTAACTACTCCCTCCGAGTTGGTGAGCAGGAACCCGGCCCCGCTTCCCTGGGCATTGGAAGCTCCATCTATGTGTAACACCCAGATTGACCCGGGGTCAAATTTAGAAGTCGCAGCTCCTTCGGAGTCCCCAACTTCCGACGTATGGTCGACTATCGGGCATTCCGCAATAAAGTCGGCCAGGACTTGGGCTTTCAATGCGGGTCGTGGTCGGTACTGGAGGTCAAACTCGCTTAGCCTCACCGTCCACTTCGCCAGTCGTCCTGATGTATCGGGGCGACGGAGGATTGCTCTCAGGGGCTGGTCGGTAAGAACCACGATGGCGTGTGCCTGGAAATACGGACGGAGTCGCTGCACAGATACGACCAGGGCAAATATCATCTTTTCTGCCATTGAGTACCGAGTTTCGGCCCCGTGGAGCACTTTGCTGGTATAGTATACGGGCTGGTGAGTTCGGCTCTCGTTCTCCCGGATGAGTACCGAACTAACTGCCTCTGGGATGGTGGCCAGATAGAGGTACAATGTTTTCCCGACCTCTGGCTTCACAAGCAGGGACGGAGAAGTCAAATACTTCTTCAGATCTTCAAAAGCTTGTCGGCACTCATCCGGTCACGAGAAGTCTTTCGTCTGCCTCAGGGTTTTGAAGAACGGGAGGCACCTCTCAGCCGACCGAGAGATGAATCGACTGAGCACGATGATTCTTCCATTGAGCTGCTGCACCTCCTTTTTGGTATTCGGGTGCCGCATGTCGATGATTGTCTTTATCTTTTCGGGGTTGGCCTCGATTCCGCACTGGAAAATGAGGAACCCGAGGAACTTCCCCAAAGCTACCCCGAAGGCGCACTTAGTCGGGTTTAACTTCATCCGATGTCGCCGAAGAGTGCGGAAGGTTTCTCTCAAGTCTTGGACATGATCTGAAGCTTGCGCGCTCTTCACCAGCATGTCGTCCACGTACACTTCCATGTTGCGTCCGATTCGATCTTTGAAGATCTTATTGACGAGGCGTTGGTAGGTAGCTCCGGCATTCTTCAGACCGAAGGACATCATTTTGTAGCAGTAAAGGCCCTTGGCGGTCACGAAGGCCGTATGCTCCTCGTCCTTGGGTGCCATCCGGATTTGGTTATATCCGGCAAAGGCGTCCATGAAGCTGAGCAGTTGATAACCGGACGTCGCATCCACCAGCTGGTCGATCTTCGACAGTGGGAAGCTGTCCTTCGGGCAGGCCCGATTCAAGTCGGTATAGTCGATGCAGATCCTCCACTTCCCGTTGGCTTTCTTCACCATGACGATATTTGCGAGCCAGTTGGGATATGTGGTTTCTCTAATGAAGCCTGCCTTGAGCAGCTTGTCCACTTCTTCGTCGATGACCTTCTGCCTTTCGAGAGCGAAAGATCGTTTCTTCTGTCTTACTGGCTTCGTGCCAGGGGCGATGTTGAGTCGGTGAGTCATTGTTTCCGGGAGTATGCCGGTCATATCCGCTGCCGACCAAGCGAATACGTCGGCGTTAGCCTTCAATAGTTCTATCAAATATCGTCGCTCTGGGTCGGTCAACTGCGATCCGACCCAGACGACCTGTTCAGGATTCTCGATCATCGGGATAGAAATCAGCTATTCAGCCGGTTCACCCCGCTCCTCTTTCCGTTGGTCCAGCTTGTCGACCGTCAGGGAGTCCTTCGATTCATTGCTTCGAGCAGAGATTTAGAAGCATCGTCGAGTGAGCTGTTGATCTCCGCGCATTTTTCCGGTTTCGTTTTTAGTCGGAAACCGGACCAGCAAATGGTATGTCGAGACTATTGCCCTGAGGGCGTTTAGTCCGGATCTTCCAAGTATGACGTTGTAGGCCGAGGGTACTCGGACGACCGTGAAAGTCATGTGGATGGTGCTTTGTCGTGGTTCAGTCTCAGCTGTCACAGGAAGAGTAATTTCACCTTCCACCGCGACGGCTTCCCCGGCGAAACCCACTAGGGGCGTAGAGACTCTTCTGAGTCGGTCGGTCGACAGTCGCATTCGGGAAAAGGCCGAGTAAAACAAAATATTGGTTGAGCTTCCATTATCTACAAGAATCCTTTTTACATCATAATTTGCTATTGTCGTCGAGACAACAACGACGTCATCATGGGGTGTTTGGATTCTCCGAGCATCCTCATCTGAAAAGATGATTACATCGTCCTGGCGCGGCCTCTTCACCGACTCCCCTTCAGCAGTCGTTCCTCGATCTAGTCGTCTGGAGATCATGTTGATGACTCCAGTAGTAGGCTGATTATTCGCTGCCTCTTCTGTCGGTTGGGGTCGTCGTTCGGGAAGGGGCCGAGCTGACGGGTCCCTTAGATACTTTCCGAGATATCCTCGTCGTATGAGGTCTTCTATCTCATCCTTGAGTTGGATGCATTGCTCGGTGGTGTGACCGTGGCTCCGATGGAAGCGGCAGTAAGGGCCTTCAAAGGTGGGGGCCGTCGCAGGTATTCCGCTCTTTCAATCTCCATCAGGATCTGCGCACGTGGAGCGGAAAGAGGGGTGTAGGAGTCATGCCTGCGATGCGTCGGTCTCGAACTCCGGCGCTGGGGCGATCTCGGGCTCCGTCGTCGGGACGAGACCCGTTTATCGGTCGGGGGCCTGCTGGGTTCAGCAGCAGCCCGATTCTTCTTCCGCTTCTCCTTTTGACCCGCGCCTTCGGTTAGGCATCGGTCGGAAGCTCCTTCGTCCGCGCGCATGTATTTGTACGTGCGCTCCAGCAACTCGGCATACTTCCGGGGGAGGGTCTTGTCCAAGGAATATGTGAACCGGGATCCCTTTAATCCCCTCTTCATGGCCGAGATAGCCATATCTTCGTTGAGGTCCCGGACCTCAAGCGTGGCCGCGTTGAATCGGGCCACAAAGTGTCGGAGCGTCTCGTTTTCTCCTTATTTGAGGGAGAAAAGACTGTCCGAGATTCGCGACGGCTTCCGGCTGGTGCTGAAGTGGGCCACGAAAGAATGCTCGAGCTGCCCGAAAGAGTGGACACTCCCCGAGCGGAGGCCAGAATATCAGGTCCGAGCGGCTTTACGGAGCGTTGCGGGGAAGTCGATGCAGAGGAGGGCACGATTGCCCCCTGGATCATCATGAGAGTCTTGTAGCTCTCTAGATGGTCAACTGGATCGGTGGAGCCGTCGTAAGGCTCCACCTGAGGCATTTTGAATCGACTAGGGATCGGTTCGTCGAGGATGAATCGGGAGAGAGGTTGGGTGGTTCGGAAGTCAACGTCGTTCGAAGACTTCTGACCATCCGCCTGGAGTTGGGCAAGCCGCCGGTCGATCTCTTCGAACTTACATTCGTAGTCGTCCAACCGTCGGTGTTGAGAAACCCCAGGAGTCGAACCTCCCGAAGAATGTGAGAATGAGGCGGACGGCGTCCGCGGCCACTTCCCCTTTTTCACCCGCTCCAGCTGGGAAGGAGAGGGATGCCGAGACCGGTGAGTGTCACGCCGTGGCCGCCTCGCTCCTTCTCGGTGGGAGTGCTGAGGCGGCTGCTCTTGAGGAGGAGATGGGAGCTGACGCAGGCGTCGGCGGCTGCTTTTGGACGGCATTGGATGCGTCGTCGGTTGTTCCGCCGGCGGTTGCGGCAACTGCGTCGGTTGCTGTTGGAGATTTTTGACCGCATCTGTCAGAACAGTCATTTGCCGCACGATCGCCGCGATTTGCGCCTCCATAGTTACCACCGGATGTGGAGAGTTGGGCTCCGTCATGGAAGGCGAAGGAGAGCTGGGCTCCGTCATGGAAGGCGAAGGAGAGGCCTCTTCCCGGCGGGAAGAGCGCCTCACCGATCCGGTGGCTCTCGATCGCTGAGCTCTGATTTTCGTCATTTCGAGAGGTTTTTCAAACTCTGTGGAGCTCGCTGGCTTACCTCTGTCGAGTCCCCTCTACCTGGCGCGCCAAATCTGTTGCGGCCAATCCCCCCCGTCGCCCGATTGCCGGCGTCGCGCACCTGCAAGAGAAGTCCTCACAGACCGGAGATGCCTCCGACGGGAACCCTCCGACGGTCAAGTCAGAGAGGAGACTAGGCAACAGTGGAAAATCAGGGGCTCAGCGGGAGAGAGCTAGAGAGAGAGAGCTCAAGAGCGTAGGGAGCTTAGCCTTACCAACACTGTTGCCTTACCCCATTTTATGGTAGAACACGGCATGGTCCTGCCATTAATAGTGTAAACAACTGGGGAGTTGTCAAATCGCCGGAGGCTGTCAAGTCGCCGTGGGCTGTCAAGTCGCCGGGATTGATCTGTGTCCTTGGTAGGACAATACCCTAGGGCGGCCACGCTGCATGTCCTTGTCAGGACAACAGCCCATAGCAGTCGTACGGCGTTGGGGGGGGGGGTGACCGACTATACGTCGGTATTCGGCTGCCGGGATGTCGGGCAATGACCCGGAGACACCGTCGACTGGTCTGGTGCATTGCGGGAGTCGGACGTCGGCTGCCACTCCCCCCCGACAGTGAGTCGGTATTTCGGATTCGACCGCTTAGCCGGCCGGAAACAGTATGGGTCTGTTCGGCCGACATACCCCCGGTCGGATATAGTCGGCAACCATTGTCGGCAGTCGTCGATCGGAGTCGTCGGTCGGTAGAGTCGGGCGTCGGTCGGATAGGTCCGAGGGTAAGTCGGCGTGCAGGGGTCGGTCGGTATATCCCAACATCAGCTATTTTTCTTATGGTTATAATGGGGTGCTTTATAGTGGTGAGTAGGAATTTTAATAATTTAAAATGCATAGATGAGTCACCCAAACAAATCTTTGTATTTGGAATCATCATCTGGTATATGAGCTGGTACTCGTAAACATCATAAAAGTATGTAAGCTGTTCCATTAAGCGCTTGTTTGGCACCGTTGCTGTTTTTCTGTTTTTGTTTCTATACAAATTAGTCAAATCCCGTGTGGAGATTGATGTGGAAGACTGCATAGGTAAGAAACTTCGGGTACTCTTCACCTCCGTTTTCACTTATTTTTTAAAGCAATAAATCTTTGCTTTTGCTCGAAAAAAGAGTTTTATTATGTGGGTTCTTCGATCCGATGTATATCCTCCTTCGGTTTTCAAAAACAGGAAGGAAAAAACAAAAGGAATACCCAACCACAATCCGGCGCCAACCTTTTCTATCAAATGGATATTATGCAACTATAAGGAGCATGCCCCATAGATTTGTACAGTAGAAAAATGGGAGTTTGGAAAAATAAATCCAAATAAGAGGTACAACATGGGCTGGCTGCTTAAGCTAATGGCCAACAAAGAGCTAACCTGTAACCATATTCAGCAGACTCATTTCAGCCCTAATATTTTCAATCATAACACAACTTTTGTCAGGCAAACTTCCAAGTTTATTCAGGTTTGATTGTATCTTTAATGGGATTTTGTCATAAAGCCTAGGCTACAATTTAGACTAGGTTTTGGGAATTTATGGAGCTTTCTGATGCATGTGAGTTTCAGAGACCTAGATCACTGGCTTTACTAACCTTGTTTTTATTTGTATGGTGGATATTGCATGATCTTGTATCATTGGAGGGTTTAGACTTGTACTTTGACTTGGAAGCTTAAGTTACAATGGCTTATCATTTCTTGAATAAGTTTTTGGCCTTCTTGGTAGGTCAACATATAGGAAAGGAGGATTGAGAGGAGAAAATGGATGGATTGCCCATCCTAGTTGGGCATTTACACTACCCTCTTCATCTACTCCTAAGGGATGTGGAACTGTCCCGAATTGGGCGGTTTGGGGTGTACCGAGCTGTTCTGGTGGCAAAATTGGATGGTTCTGGCATTTAAAATGAGAAACTGGCAAAGAAGGGGAAGAGGGAAGAGAAAAGAGAGGAAAAGAGAGAGAGAGGGGGAGGGCCGTTGGAGCCTGTCAAAGGGCCGAAGGAGGCGCTTCGCCTTGTGGACTTTATTTCGTTCAAAACCGGATCTATTGGGCTCTTTTTTTTTTATTTTGTAAAATTTAAGTGAAGTTGGCAAGGGGGTTGCCGACTTCACTTAAAATTTGCAAAATAAAAAGAGGGTACCCAATGGAACCATATTTCAAATGAAACAATGGTCCAAAGGGTGGAGCCCCTCCTCCTACGGCCTCTGCAGCCCTCCGATGGCTGGCCTTCCCTCCCCCTCCCTCTCTATCTTTTCCTCTCACGTTCTTCCTTCCCCCACCCTCTTTGCCTTATCAGACCATGCTTCGCTGGCCTTTGCCGGGCTTCACTATCTCTCTCCCTCTCTTCTTCCCTCTCCTGCCCCCTCTCTTTTTTCCTCTCTCCCATTCTTCTTCTCCCCAGCTCTCTCTGTTGTGCTGGTTTGGGCCTGGCACGGAATGACACGGGGCCGTATCGAACCGTGTTGCTGGCCGATTGGTACGAGCCACAGTACTGGCATAATGATCCTTGCCTCCTCTCCTTAAAAATCATGCAAGCCTGCCACTTAAGGAGTGGATTTGGGACTTTAAGCTTGCTCTTTTAGGGCTCAATATTTAAAGTCTATGCTTAACAGAGATGTTATGACTTCAAAGAATAAAGGAATTGAGAATCAAAAAAAGAAACACCATAAAGCAGTCTCTATTGACTACCTTGTTATTGAAATGTTGATATTGTATCGGTTGCATTTTGTTCAAGCTATCCAGGTCTTTAACTCCAACCCAATCTAACTTGAATCATGGGATATGTTCTAGCCTAAGCTTGACCTAAGGTAGGTATATGTCAACTAAACTTGACCTAAACCTAAACTATGCATTATGTTGGGTCAGGTATGGATTAAACCAACCCAAGCTACATGCTATCCAAGTACACAAGAAAGGCAGATACATGCAATAGAATATAAATCCATAATTGTTACTGTCCTAGTGTAAGACCTTTCTATATCCTTGTCATATAGGTTAATGAATGATGGTTTGTAAAGTCTGCATTGTTGGGTTTATCAGCTGGCTCTCAAGCTGTATAACTGCCAAATCTGCCTACTGACACCCAACATGCGTATTCTTGATGTAATACTGGTAAGGATACAAAATTTGGGAAAGATAAAACATCAAGATTGCAGTCATGGATATTAAAAAGCTAAGTTATATAGCAAATAGAATGGGACTTAAAAAGGAAATCTTTTAAGGGTTTTAGAATTTTAGAGGTTATAATCAATAGAGTTTGGAGCAAGATTTTTTTTTTTTTTGGGGGGGGGGGGGGGGGCGGGGCGGGAATTGGATGCATTTAGGGCCTACTGTCCACATGATGAGTTGGTCGAGATGACTAGGCAAGGACAAGAATTATGGGAATCAAGGAGGCCCTTGAATTCCTTATTCCTGTAATCCAAGATTCTGAGGGATATGGAAAACCACTCGAAAGTTAGTTCTAACTTTTTGGAAGATTTTGGGATTGTGGGATCAATGGCCTCCTCGATCCTCCCTAGTTCTCCAGCCTGCTACAGTCTTCTCCCTCACTAGTTTCCACCTCATGGGAGTTGTTCATGGACATCGTATGCAAAGAACAAAAAATGTCCCTAGTGTCCAACCTAGCTAAGGTCCAAACCAAGGGGAAGGGAAAGAAGGAAGTTAGAATTCCTAACTCTATGGGAACTAGGTAGCCCATTATTTTGAGAATGGATTTGTGATTAGAGGGAAAAGGCAAATTGCAATAACTTTGAAGGACTACAGGATATGGCGTAATATAATTGATTAACCAAACTAGCCTATCATCATCATGGGTGGGATTGTTGAAGTTTATGTCAAGATCTATCCACAGGGCTAACAATGCAGTAGGTTTTGGATACTATACGGAGATCAGTAATAAGAAAAGGCTGAAGAAATCAAAAAGGAGATTGAGAGATAGGAAGAAGATATTTTGAACAATCCTATTAAAGGAATGCAGTGCTGGAAGGCCATAACTTATTACAGGGTGACATAAGGAGCTGTTGGATGCCTGCACAGGTTGTACATGGAATATTCCTTTGTAGTTAAGAGATAGAATAGCTTACCAAGGTGAAGTGAGGTTTTTTCCCTGGTCAGGGAACCTTGTGACTCTCAAAACCGTAAAGTTTAGGATAGATACCATATTTCTACTGGAACACATTATCAAACTTACGCCACTGTGAGAGCTCAGCAACCTCCCTCAACCAGTCAGACTATTGTTTCTCTTATCTCCTTTAGATGGTGATAGCTGCTGATGAAAAGCTATCAGCAGACGAGAAATTCATGCATCCAAATAGTTCCTAAAAGGCTTTTTTATACTAAGTATAACATAGCTTATGCATAACTAAAATGATTGGTGGGGGTAAATACAAAGCCGAACAGCCATCAGGTACAATATACCATAAGTCTGTATCTTTGGTTAGTGGAAATTTAATTAATTGAATTGTGACAATTGTCATGGAGAACTCTTGCTGTTCAAGATATAGAAGAAAAGCAGATCTTTTAGAATCAACTACTGGAGAATATAACATATCATATATGGAAATTTTAGGCAAAATATGCCTCATTAACATTTAATTCAAGAATAATTAGGAAATTTTTACTGCTCTTGACCCTATGACAAGAAAGTTATGCTTGCAGACTCACAATTTGATACTAACTTGAAGATACTTCATATAAGCAGATAAGAAAACCTGCCCTTTGCTGCCATATATAATTAAAGCACGCCTGTGCTTTCTAGCTTCATATATGTAGGTTCCTGGAAAATATATTTTGGGTTTTAGAAATGGGTTCATATTGCTGCTTAAATAGTACTTGGAGTCTGCTGGTGGTATTTCCTAGAATGTAATGTTGGGGAAAATCTTAATTCAGGGAAACTATGATTAATTGTTTCTTTTGGTTGTTTTTCAGGTTCCACATATTGACAGATTTTGATGAGGGTAAGCGTAGTTGTAGGAGAAAATTAGAGCGGCACAACAAACGAAGGCGGAGAAGACCTACCGATCTTATAAATATTGTAGAAGAGGATAAGGAACATCAAGGAGACATTTCAGTGGATGATAATTGTGCTGGTAAACCTAGGAAAGGTACAACTTGGATAACTCAAGTGTCTTCTGCAATTACTTCTGCGCATGTAGAGATAACAGAATAATACTGTTGAGGTCCAATTTCTAGGATGCAGCATCTTTGGAATCATAAGCTTTGGCAGAGGTATTGCTGTATCAGATTTGTGGTCCTTACTGATTGAATTGGGATGACAGGTTTTGTTTCAGTTCATAAGCCTACCACCTCTCTCAAGAAAAAAAAAACTATAGAAATTCAGCCATGCATGCCTTAAAATGCTGTCAGTCAATAAGATTACTGTGTGGACATGCGATGTTTACTGACATGGCATTTTCTAATGTCTCATTTTTTTTTTCTTTTTAAGGACTTCTAATTTCTCATATTTATGTCTTAATTATGTTTGGGATTATCTAGTTAGTTGTTGCATATTTAACATTATCAACATGCTTTGTCTATTGAAATCCATCTAGGAAGACCCCCTTTCTTTTTATGCTTGCCCTATGCATCAAGGTGGATGGTGGTCTTGAAGTCCCGTTAAAATCTGATTTGCAGACCAAAGTTCACCTTCACTGGTAGGGCCTGAAAGATTACAGTTGCTTTGGTAATTCATGTTCATATTCTTTTCTCTGTGCCCCGTTTTTGCTCGTGTAGCTCTATTAGTTCCTTTACTCTCCATCTTGGCTGATATAATCAGATTCATTCCAAGATATCAGCAGTTACATTCATATAGTGGCCTAGATATTTTTTTGAATATTATTTTTGACTATCTCATTATGTTTAAGATGTTTTTTGAATATTATTTTGACTATCTCATTATGTTTTTTTAATAAACAAATAATACAACCACTGCCTAAAACAATAGTGGTTCTTGCTTTTTACTAGGCTGGCCAGTCATTTGATCACTTGGTCATATATTCTATCTGAGACATTGGTATATCTTACACCTTATAAAATTTCTTCACCTAAAAATTTCAGTCCATATTGGTTATGTTATCCACTAAGCTGTTTGAGACACTGTATTTCAAAACCCTTTTTAGCATCCAAACAAACAGCTTGCATTGAAATCCTCCAAGCATCCCCCAAAGCATACTTAATACATAAAATGTGTTACTTCATCAGGGAGCTTGTACGTGTTAATGATCTCTAAGTCACTTTGAATCAGCTGCAATTTTGGTAACAAATGACGGAGTCTAGAATCTAAAGTGTGCTAGGTTTTCACTTTTTGCATGGGATAAGGCTTTTTAAATCAAGGGTATAGGTGTTGATATGCAGCTTCGTATTGTACTGTGTGTACCTTGTGAGCAAGATATGGGCACAATATAGGGGTATGTAGTGTTATGTTATGTGTGTATATCCATTCCAGTTTGCCTATTGGCATGGACTCGGGTAGACTGGTGTGGGTTGATACATACCCTTTCTTTTGCCATGCCCTGGTGTGTAATGGCCATAACACCATGTGGTGTGATATATTGATAATTGCACCTTTCCATATTGTGATCAGCACAGGAGTAGCATGTGGTACTGTTAATCCACTTTTCTGCACATCCTTATGTGTAATTAAGCACAATCGTTTACCTTTCATGCCACTAACATAAAAATTAATACCATATGGCACACTTTTTGATACTAATCATGAAAGGTCTAAATTCATCTAATTTTTGCCAAGATGATAAATTTCAAGCCCTTCTTCTCAGTACATGCATTGTGGTAGGTTATATGAAACTTCTAAGAGTAGTAAATTGCAACGATATCTTTCAGTTCAAATGGGCATTTCTCTAATTGACATGCAGAGTACAACACCAAAGAATGAAAACAAGACAACCATAAGGCTAATGGGAAACAAGGGCTCGACAGTTCACCTTTAAGGTTTCATTGGATTTACCATGAGAAGAGAGCATCTCTTTGTTCCTAAGGATGATCATTAATTCATAGTAATGAGTTTCCACACACACATAAACACACACACACATACACACACACATTCAAGATTGTTTCTAAGCAAACTGGAGTACTCAAAAGTTGAGCTACCAACTATAGTATCGTATGTCAGACATTTTTTTGGGTAGTCAATTAAGAAAGACACTACCGGCTACTCAGACATACTAAACAGATATTCCTTTTTAAATAGAATATACTTTCTGTTTAAACAATGACTTTAAAGAAAGCTCTTTCAAGTAAAATGCTCAGTACATCCTTTTGTAAAAATTCTGTTAGATTCTGGATCAATGTGCCTTTTATATACTAGTATAGTTCTAGCAGCAAGTTCTTTAGTCGTTTTCTATCCATCATATGCTTATTTGGACCCTAGTTCTGGTTTAAAATTCAGTGTGTATTAACTTAGCCTGGCTAATTGTCTCTGAAAATGAGATTTGCTGTATAGACATCTTGTTTATTTAGCTTTGCTTGCTTCTGTATTTTGCTCAGAGACAATAGATGGTTTTGCATGCGGTACAGTTGAGACAGCTGTAAGCAACAAACTGAGGGAGAGAGAAACACTATTAGAGTCTGAAGATGGGCATGGTTCTCCATTTCATTCTCTTAGTAGTTTCAATAATGTTCATAGCAACAGCATCATGTCTTTCACCACATCAGATGAAGCCCAGATAGACGAAAAAATTGATAATTCCCAATCTGGCCTTTCAACATTTTGTGACAATAAGAGTGGTTATTCATCTGTGGTAGGTTCCTATTTCCTTCATCATCCTAGCAATTCAGGTCATACTTCTTCCTGCTAATGCCTTATCTAGCTCTATTCATTTATGGCAGTAATGTCATGCTTTGATTTTGTTGCATGAAGAAATGATGCATTACGTGTTTGTAGTGTCCGACAGGTCGTATATCATTCAAGCTTTATGACTGGAACCCTGCAGATTTTCCGAGACGACTTCGCCACCAAGTACTCTTAGAAAATTATAACTGCAATTTAATACTTTAAAGGAAATAATTGCTTTCTGCCTGGAGTTGCTAAAGGTCAACTAGTCATCTTGTTTTTTGAACATGCAGATATTTCAATGGCTGGCAAGTATGCCTGTTGAGTTGGAGGGTTATATCCGTCCTGGATGTACCATGTTGACTGTATTTATTGCGATGCCACACTTCATGTGGGAGAAGGTAACAGACTTTCCTCTTAAAGAAGTTCCCCCTCAAAGAGCACCAAGTGTCCTTTGTACATCAGTGGGATGGTAGGATACTTGATTCTTCCTGTGCTGCTTGTGTCCAAAACCTACACTGCTATGATTCTAAGAAATTATCTCATATTACACCATTATTTGAAATTGAAGCTATGTATTAGTTGTCCTTAGCATGGAAAACAATAAAATATTAAATTACCTTTTACTGTGTTTCTGCATTGTTGCACCTTAGTAATTAATCTCTGACATTTTGATATGCTTTTTCTTGTGTAATACTTCTTAAAGATAGCAATAGAAGTGGCTTGGTCATATGCACTGGAGTTTTATATAATAAATTAGGTGCACTGTACAAATTCAGAAGACATGGTAGCTTGGAGGATGGATTGGAGTTGCTTGACTAATTACCAACATGATAGTTTTTTGTTATGAGAGTGTGCTTATTTGCATTACATGCAATGATAGGTGATCTGATTTGAGCCAGCCTGTTAGAAAGAGGGCATAGACCACAAAAACCTAAACTAAACTTGCAGTGAAGGATTTGAACAAGAACACAAGGTGATAATGACCAACAATAATATCAAGTTGTACAATGTCATCTTCAATGTGGTCCAATATGATTAGTTATGCTATTTTTCCCCTCCTTTTTCTGGCTATCAAGACCTCGATAATAACATCTTTAATTTGCTGGCATACATTTATGTGGGTAAGATTGCATGTGTACAAGAATAGCAGACAGGATATGTGTGATAACTTCTGGGTTGCTTAGAAGCAACAAAGTATACACTGAGATGTGTTTTGGATGTGTGACAAAGTCAGCGAAGGGCCTCAAATTGACAAACAAGAGGAGCATAGACCAAGTGGATCTAGTTTTAAGTTATGAAGTTATTTCAGCAAGCTGTTTAAATGGATGACAACCCAATAATAGTCAATGGCATATTATTGGCTTCGCAAATTTAACCAAGTTGGTGATGCTGGGAAAAAATGGCAGAGACCCGTATGGATGGTGGACCTAAAATTCCCTATTGCAGCCATTCATTGTGTAGATTTTGTCTAAAGAGGCCCCATTTATTTAAGCATCATAAGTTCACCATTCTGAACTTTATGTCCCAACATAAAAAGAAGTCTCAATTGGATGGTGCCTTTTTGATAGGACCATACTTGCCAAAGGGCTTAACTCAATCTTTCAGGCAATGGGTTCAAGCGCGAAAATGATTCTCTTTCAAAAACTTGGCATTTTCTGAACTAAACAGTTTGGACACTATACTTTCAATTCTTACCAGCAAAAATTCATTAATTTAACTTTTATAAAGAGTACTCAGGTTAATGAGTTTGACTTGTAATACATGCAAGCATGCTGGATAAAAAGAGTAACTAGAAAAAATATATTAAAGTAACTAAATTGATAAGGATATCAAGTCCCTAGGTATGGAGTCCTGCAGGAGAAGTTGAAGCAGAACACCGGACACTAGCTAGCTTTCCTTCCCCTCAACTTTCTTCTTGAATGCAGAATATGGGAATGCATATGGACTCATTCTAGCATTACCCCCTTCTCCTTCTTGTTTTTAGACTTGGAGGGCAGGCTGGTCAACCAAGTGATGGCCTTGGCAGTTACTTGACTTGCCACATGTATGGGTGTTTTCCCGAGCTGAGCCGAATATCACACTGCATGGACTTGGTTCAAAATATAAGGGAGGCTCAAGCTTGGGCTGAGTTTGACATACCCTATTCAAGCTTGGATCATATAAGCTCTAACCTGAGCTGAGTTGAGCTTCCATTTAGTTCTTCAATCTAACAATGTTTAGGCTCACCTCAAATAAGAGCCCAGCTCCAAAAACTGTTTGAATTGAGCTCCAAAAACAAATTGAGTTAGGCTCATTTTCTAATTGTGCTGAGCCTCAATTGAGTTGCTCATGAGCCGCATCGCTAGTTTATAGCCCTAGCCTTGTGATTGGTTTGGCTTGTGCTATATCGTAGAATTGACACATGGCTTTTTGCATTTTAGGCCATCTGGCAAGAGTAGTTTCATATAAGATAGTTGGGAATGGATGCAATTTAATTGCATGCCGTGTAGTGGGGAGGAGGATTGTAACAAGAGTATGGGGACACATGGCTTCTAAATTTGTGCGATGTGGGAAAAAGAGGTAATGGATGGAAGAATTAGATTAATGGCAATCTAACTCCATTCCACATGGTGATGAGAAAATATGCGGCATCATCAATATGCGGCAAGTAGGATTTAAAATGTGGCATTAGAGAATTTTATGGCATCTGATAAAGGCAAAATACACTTGAATCTTAGGCTATGATTGGTTGTGGAGTGTGGAGTAGAGGATAGGTGGATAGCTATTCCTGTTGCCCATTATTCCTCCAGAAAGGTACTTACTCTGTGCTCTGGGGATCAGGTTGTTTGATTGCAATTGGAGTAATAATGGAAGGGAGATGGATGAACATAATAATTAAAAAATAAGACAAGGGATGCAAAATAGGAAAGAGAAGAATAACATTTCATAAAAAGGTGACGGGATAAGAAATTGATTTATTCCGCAAGTGGGTTATCTTATCTTGACTAGAAATACTCTGTTCTGCAGAAAGCCAACTTGTTTGGCATGATAAGCTATTATCTTTCCCTTCCCATCCCATTTATTTGGATTTTATCTAACTAAATGCAACCTTAAAGTTATCAGGCCTTGTAACAATAGTCAGCTTCTGTATAGATTTCTCTCCTTGAGAACTGCTACTCATTGTAGTAATACTCTTAAGTTGGTTGTTTCCAACTTGTTCTAGAGGCTTATGTGAAAGGGCATTTGAATGCATGAGGCTCTCTCCATTGCAAGGTGTGTGGAGGGTTAGAAGTATGCTGCCTTAACCCCACATGCGGATAGGCTGTTTCCATATTTCAAACCTATGACATCCAAGTCATGGTGAAGCAACCTTACTGTTGTGCCAAGGCCTGCCCTCTTGTAGAGGCTTATGTGATGAAATTAAATCCAATGTTCTCTTTCTTTCTCATCTATCCATTAAGTGGTCTAATTTCATGTTTGAGAGTGGTCACCTACCTAATTGGACATTCTGAATGTTCTTATGTGATTTTATTTGTGCTTCATATAGCTGTCTCAGGATGCAGCTGGCTATGTAAAAGACTTGGTATGTGCACCAGAAAGTTTGTTTTTGGGAAGAGGCAACATTCATATTTACCTAAATAACAACATTATTCAAGTTTTAGAAGGTATGTCATTGCTCCATCAATTTGGGTAGATAAGTTCCATTTATCCTTTATTTTATCTTTACAATGATGATCACTTCATCCTTGCTGAATTATTTCTTCTTCTTCTTCTTTTAATTTTAAATTTTAGCTTATTAGCATTGAATTTTATGCAACTTGAGATATTCATTGTGGCATGTTTTGTTTATGAAAAACTCTTTATATAGGCTTGAAGTTTCAGCTGAAACAATCTGTCTTGGTCGAAACTGATTGCTTTTGGCGGAGACCGAACTGAAACTGACCCCGAATCTTGTGTTTCAATTAGTTTTAGCAGTTTCAGCTGAGACCGTTTGGTTTTGGACCTTTCAATGGTTTTCGCTTGTTTCGACCGTAACTGTTTGTTTTTGGTGGTTTTGGCCAGTTTCGGCTGAAATTGACTAAAAGTAGCTATACATACCTCTTTTAATTATTACTTTGGTGTTTGCAACTACATCTAGATCATTTTTTTATTCATTGAAGTACGTAGTTTATATTATTTTTCAGTGATTTTTCTTTCTTTTTCTTGAGTTAAATAATGGAGTAGATGATGAATATAATCTCGATGGGCTGAGGCATCCAAAAAAAGATCCTTTTTACAACACATTGCAAAGACTAATTTGAATAGACATTTCAAAGCTATAACATTTTAATAGAATAAATAACATTCTTTAACTACATGCAAATGATTAAATAGCCACTTAACTAGAAAAGTAATAGTATTTAAATATATTCATGACTTCTACTAGAAAATAAGAAAAGATTTCAATGTATTTTGTATTTGGTAATAAAAGGCTTTAGAATTGCTAAATATAATGAAACTTCTAACATCTTAAATTCATGAAGCAAATATCATATATTTTACATATATAATATATGGACAGTGCCAAATAGCAATACCAACATTAGCCTAATATTGTTCAAACTTCAAACTATGTAAGTAAAGAGTTGATATAACACAAAATACTCAGAAATATCTTCATATAACTTTCTTTGGCTTATTTCATCTTTTCTCCTTGCTTTTTTTGGATTCCCAGATTTTTCGCTTTTGACCAATACTCTTGAAACTTGTAGCAGAACTTTTGAAACAGCTGAAACTGATATTCCACAAACCCTACCAAAAAACGAAACCGAAATCAATTTTTCAAACCTCTGGTTTATGATGTTTGTTTCTGACTATGGATATTCTATTTCTCCATGACGAAGTTCTTGATGGAGACCCCGGATAGCTTGATTTTTGTATTGGTACAAATAATTACTTATTGTTGCTTCTTTTTTTCTCTCTCTCTCTTTATGGGGTATAATGAAGTTTGTTTGGTTATGTTATAAGTATTTTGCAATAAATTTCTTAGCTTATGCACCTGAAAACTTGGAGCCAAATATGAACTGTGAGTTAGTGTTTCATAATAAATATTGCCATAAGATTTCAGTTATGGATTTGAGTTGAACATTTTCCTTCTGCACCAATCAAAGTTATTAAACTTATGGCATAACACTTATACTCTGCTTTCAATTGGATCTAAGATCAGCAATAAATACCTGTTATCAACAAAAAAAGGAGAAGATGAAGATGCAATAAGTTAATTTCGCAAACTGCGATCAAATTGTAAATTGGTTCTCGAGAAATCAAGTCAACACAAGGTTAACTAACACACGAGTACATCCTATTAACTGTGAAGGGAAAATAGTTTGGCTGGCACCTTCATAAGCAGTAATCTCCAGTAGGATGGCCCTATTTAGTTTAGATTCCTTACTAGAGATGTTTATTATTTAAATTGCCTTTTTGCTGAAAAATATGGGGCACCACTATTGGAATCCAGACTTTCTACGTGGCCTCAAAAATGAAAAAAAGTAAAAAACTATCAACTTAGGCAGCGGCACCAAACTATTAATGCTTGACTATTGAGGATTGTATTGATTTATGAATTAGTATTAAATTTTCCAAGTTGGTAGTTTGTGTTGATCTTCTACATTTTCTAAATCAATACCATCTTCAATAGTCAAACTTGATGAAAAATTTAAGGTGGGTACTTAGGCGGCAGCAGCACCAGTTTCTCAGAACCATGCTAGCCAAAGGAAGGGCTCTTTCTACCCATCTTATATACTATCTTTACCTTCCATGTCAGAATAGAAACTTATTATTTGATTGTACAATACGAGATTATACGAGTTTGAATTCTTTATTTATAGGAAGAAACAACTACTTTTCTTTTCGATGAGTATTTGTAGTACATGGCATTATAGACACCCGTCTTTATATTTTCTAATTGAGAAAAAGATCCTTGAATATATTGAAGTGATACGTTGGCTCCTCTCCCATTCCCCCAAAGAAAGGTCCATTTCTTTCAATACTCCTACTTGATTTGTACTTCTCACAAATGATGAGTCACTAAAGATGAATAAGTTGCCTTGAATTGCTAACTTTAACGAGGCATATCTGCTACCACATATACTTGTTGACATCTCAAGATTGGAGTTTCTCGTCAATAATTGGTTCCTGCATCTCACTCCAAAGAATTGTGCTTGCATCTTGATAGAAAGCGATTTGTATTTCTCAAATGGTGTCTAAGATTATTTTGCTCATGAATTTAGATGCGACTTTGTTAAATAGCATCAGGATGGAGGTGCAAGTTCCAAGGCTTCATTATGTGTTTCCTACTTTTTTCGAGGCTGGCAAACCTATGGAATTCATAGCCTGTGGCAGTTATCTTGACCAGCCTAAATTCCGGTAACGTCCGGTAGATTTAAAACATTTTGCAGATGTATTTGTCTTAATATTGATTGTTTATCCTTGTTCCAATTTTCATTGCAGATACTCTGGCATAGTTTTATTCTTAGCATGTGTGATCATGTGATTATGAACTGCTATTTTCAGCCGACTATTCTTACATTTTGTATGCCAGTCTTGATATTTGTATGTACTATGACATTATTTTGTTATGCAGTTAATCTTTAACTACCAAAGTTGCCCAGTTATTTTGGTCAGAGCTGATTCAAACACTGATGGTGAAATTAGTATAAATTTTTACTACTTGATCAATAGCATTTATTTTTCTTCTAATCCATGTAACTTCTCTTATGCCTTACATGGATGTCACAAGTCAGATCATGCAAATGTGGTTGGATAGTGCATGTATAAGGTGAGTTTGATGTTATGGAAAATCTGTCACACTGTACACTATCACAATATGGTTTCTAGCGCTTTGCATGATGAGACTGTTTTGATTGGTTTTTTATGTCAGAATATTAGGTTGAGCAACAGAAGTATTAATATTCTGGAGATTATAATTTTGCTATTATTTAGTGATGACAAAGGGTGATTAAGACAGATGAATATTTGTTTAAAGCCAGCTTTTGAATCTCTTAATCCCTTGGGAGCATATAATTTAGAACCTTTGGTGAAGTTATTAGAGGATATTTTTGTTGTAATAAGACCAATATCACTAAAGGAGAGAGGCATTTGGCAATCAGGGCTGAAAATGGATAGGATATGGATCAAGTACTAATATATCCATCAAGGGTGGATATGCTGGTACTAGAACTTGTACTAGTTGTCCGATGGTATAGCATGGTACCGTACCAATAATCATGAAATGCTGTACTGTACCAAACCAGCCGATACACCCAATATCGAGTCGGATCGGCGGAGAACCGGTACGGTTTAGCCGGTTCAAACGGTATACTGACGGAGGAGGGAGGGAAAAAGAGGGAAAGTGAGAAAGAGAGAGAGAGGAGGAGATGGAGGGAGGCAGGAGCCGCGGGAGGCCGGAGGGCCACGGAAGCGTTCGTGGCTCGTCGGTTCGCTCGATAAGGCTTTGAAACGAGCGAGAAAGAGAGAGAGGGAAGATCATCGGAGATGGCAGCAGGTGGCGTTGCGGTGGCGGATGCAGACTTCGTCAGGGCTGGGGGAGGGGGTGGCGGAAGCGGTGCGGGCGGTGTTGCGATCGCGGAACAGGGGCTGTCACCTTTGTTCACGCAATCTCCCTTTTTAAAAACAAAGATCAACAGTGAAGCCGGTAAACCATTTATCGGTTTCACTGTTTAAAAGATTTTTAAAAAAAATTAAAATCAATGAAGCCGGCAAACCATTTGCCAGCTTCACTTAAGTTTCGTTAAAAAAAAAAAAGTGAAACAGAGGGGTCGCCCCTGTTTCACGCCTGTGGCGCCGCACGCGTAGACTGCACCATCTGGCGGACAGTCGGAGGCTGTCCGACGGTCCTGCACCCTCCCCCTCCTTTTCTTTCTTCCTCCCCCTCTCTATTTCTCTCTTTTTCTTCTCTCGGTTCGGATCCGGTGCCTTTGTCGGTTCGTTGCCGGTTCGATACGGTACGGAACCGTATCGAACCATACTGTCAGCTGGCCGAAATGGCCGTCGGTACTGAGACGGCGAATCTTGACCAATATCATATTGTATTGATCTGTTTTGGAATATCTCTCTCTCTTTTTTCAAATTTTGAACTAAAGTCGGCATATTGTTTGCTGACTTCAATTCAAAATTCAAAAATAAAAAAAGAGTTTGAAATCTTCTCCTTTATTCTACTCTCCTTTGTTCTGAAGTGAAGACGGTGGGAGAGTGGAGAGAGAGGAGAGAGAGAGGGAGGAACGAGATTGGGGAGAGTGGGGGGGGAGACCGGTAGCAGAGATTGGATGATGGTTTCGAAGTGGGATGTAGGCCCGAGTGTTTTGAAGGGGCCTCCGATGTTTCTCTAGCCTCCAAATATTGTGAACAGGTGATGGAGCCTTCGATTGAGGGTTGCAAAGTGAAGAGGGTATCGAAGTGGTTCTATTCGGCCAATCTTATATTCCGTGTCAAACTAGTGCACTAGTGGAGCATTAGGTTGGGTTGGGCCTATCGATGGAGCTTGGGAGGGGTGTTTTTTTTTTTGTTGGCACTTGCCCCTCTAAAATGGAACTCCTTGAACATGGTTTCTTAAAATAGACAATTTGGTTTCATTTACGCCCCTTCTTCTTCTTCTTCATATGAATTTAAGAAGTGGACGGCTATAGTTGGCTTTCCATGTTTGTTTTGGCCCTCAAAAGTAAAAATATTTTCTCAATCTACCTATTAACTAGGATTTCTTTTTAAAATACAAGTAGATTTGTTTATGAGTTGGGATCTCCATAGATCTCGTTTCAAGAGGAGCCAAACTACCCTTCAAATTCATGATGCATTCTAATTATTATAAAACATTAGATATAAATTAATTTTCTTTTAATACTTCAGCAAGTGCATGAGAAGAAAATATTTATTAGAGAGAAAGATGAAGAGTAGGAAGAGGCTGGAGAGATGCAGTCACATAAATATAATCAGATATTTACATTCTTAACTCTCAACAAGGATTTCTCCCTTATTTTTTTCTGGTGGGGTTTCTTCTTTCTTAGTATATTCTCAAGTCCTCAGTAATAGTAATTGCGGTTGCTTCTAAAATGCTCGATTCTCATATTTGTTTTTAGATTTTCTGTACAATGTTGTATTTTGACAACCGGATGGTGCTTGATGTAGAAAACCCTTTTTATCTTACTGGAAACAATGGCAATCTTGCATGCGCTAAATATATAAAAGATTAGCATTGCCTTGTTAGTTCAAGTGGTTACCATATTAGTAATTTTTTTTTAAAAAAAAGCTTATACTGTGCCTCCCTCCCCCCACCCCCCCCCACACACACACAAAAAAAAAGAAGAAAGAAAGCTCCGCTGCTGGTTGGGCCATGTTAATCAGGTCAGATCGGGTTGACTAGAAATTTTAAGCTAGAGGGAATGTTTGGGATGTTTTCTCTGAACTAATATTAATGGGGAGGTCGCAACCATTTGGAATATACTAACACTATTATAATTAACATGACTAAAGACATAATTGTTCAACATATAAGTAATATATCTGAAAAATAAATATGAATTATTTATTTATTGGATTTGGTCCAGGTTGAGTTGGTTTTGGGTTGGCTCAGGGTCGGGTTTTTGTTGGGTATAATAAGCTCAATCCAAACACCTCAGTTTGAGGTTAGGCTTAGATTCTTGAGTCCAAGCCCAACCTAAATTTGTAAAACCTCATCCAAACCATGCCCACCAAGTGGGTTGGATGGGTTTAGTTGTTGAGACCAATCCAAAGTGGACCCCTAATTTTCAATCAGCTGATGATTTGTTTGTATTCGGTTGTATCTTTTTTCCAATCCTTGCATGAAGTTTTGTTGATTTGCTCCATGTCCTAACCCATTTTGATGAAAATGGCACGTCTTTTTAGCAGCACAACTCTTTCTGCTGTTTCTATTTGCAAGTCAAGTAGAACTTCCACAAAAAATAAAACATTTACTGAGTCTAGCAATTATTTCCATTGAAAAATGTATGGCCAGATTGAAGTTGTCCACTATACCCTTGAAGTCTATCGAGAAGCCTTATTATAGTGATCAGCTGATCATGTTTAGCCTAATCCATTTTGGAGTTAAATTTTTATTGCAGTCTATATAATTCATAATAAAGAAATGTTGAAGGAAAAAAAGATGCAAAACAGAAGAACACGTTTTTAAGGGAGAGATGTGAGAAAAAAAAACGAGAAAAATATAGAATGACAAACAGTAATATTTCTCTTTTCTATTTCATCTTTTATGCATTTATGTTTCAAAATTCAAATGTCTGATATACTTCAGATTTAGAAATGACTGGTTACAATTGGCATGCGAAAAGCAGATTCTAAAAAAACCCAGAATGTAAAGAAAGTAAGCAGGCATCTGGTTACAAATTGCAGCCATCAGTATTTAGAGAACTTGGTTCAATTATTTACTTAAAAGATCCACTGAGAAGTTTAAATTTTGAGTAAGTTATCAATGGTGTGGAATCATAATTGAGAGCATTATGAGTTTTGAGATTATATTCAACTGGAAATAGAGGGAAAATTTACAAGAAAAAAGCTGTTAATCATTGAATGACCTAGGTACTCAATGGAGGAAATTACTTTATTTACATTTCAAACTTGGAGAGGTTTCCATAGAGTTTATTGTTGACCTTTATGAAGATTTGGATCCTTATTTTTGGATTTAGCAATCCTTAAGATTGAGCATTTTTGAAGTGCTATTGCTTTTATGATTTATATACATAATTATAAATCCTGATGGTGTCTCATGGTCTCAGAATTTGTTTACTGTAAAGGCACAGGAGTAAGCTGTTGGTTGTAGCAGGTGATTATTCTATTAGGTACTATATGTTCAAGGTTTAACAAGGTTTGTTTGAATTTGGTTGAATTGGAGATGTATTTTCTAGAGGAGATTGATTTAGTAGGTGCTGAGGAGTCTGCAGTAGTGAACTCAAGAGGCGAGTTTTCTAATAACCCATATCTGCTAGATTGAACCAATTTAAACTTATGTATTATTCAGTTAAAGTATTAAACAACAGTGTCTACTTGAAGTTGGATTAGATGTCTGGCAACAATCAGGATTTCACAGCTATTTTTTGGGGCTAGCTATCTATTAGCGGGGAGATTCTCCATTCGTCTCTTCTATCTTGGGTTTCTTTTAGGTATGTTTTATGTCTTGTGATTTAAATGAAATTCTTTGTTTAACAGGAGAGGGTAATTGAGGCTTTTGGGATTTAGAGTGACATCATACTGGTAATTTCTGCTTTAAGTTATTTAGATATGCATATGTTTTTTCGAACACCTGAGATTCAGTAAGCATAATGTGTAGTTGCAACTTTTCTTGGAAATGAGTTTCTTCAGATTTTGACTGAGTTTATTCATTATGTTTGTTCTGCTGACCTTCGAGCTTGTTGCTTGCTTGAGGGTTAATTTTTAGAAGAGCTCTATGTTTGCACCAGCATGGGGGTTGGTGAAGCTGGGTTCCTAGCCAGTGTAGTTGGTTGTAGATTGGGGAGTTTACCTTTTATGTATCTGGCTCTCTCATTGAGCAATAGGAATCTGGGGAAGCTGGTTCCTAGCCAGTGTAGTTGGTTGTAGATTGGGGAGTTTACCTTTTATGTATCTGGCTCTTTCATTGAGCAATAGGAATCTGGGGAAGTTGGATTGGTAACTGCTGATTAGCAAGGTCAATAAAAGACTGCATGAAAAGGAAACTACCCTGCGTTGGAGGAAGGTTGATGTTGATCAATTCAGTTCTTTTTCTTTATTCATGCACTTGATGTCCATTTACAGGATCCTGAAGTGGGTAGTGAGAAGATTGGACCAGATTAGAAGAGCTTTTCTTTAGAAAGGAGAGAAGCTCAAAGGGCTTTCTTGCCCTATGAACTGGAATGCAGCTGCCATATTTTCCTTGGAAACAAAACACAATCAGAGTTATGTTTAGCTATCAGTTCTTCTAAGATTGGGGTTTTACGTTCTCAAAATATCAAGGGGAGTTCTGTTGGGAGTGGGGTAAATTGGAGAGCTTGTTGTAGTTGCAAGAGGTTGGGGCCTTAGTATTGGACTCTGTTTGTAACTTCAAGGGCTGTGTTGTTTGCCCCTTCCATCTCCTCAAGAGAAAAAAAATCGGTTTGTTCCTTTTATTGCTTGGGCAAAACTCTACTATCCTTGCTGATGACTAAGAGTAGTAATTCAACATGAAAAATGTTCAAAGCAATCCCTTTGATTCTTGCATATTGCTGCAGTTTATATTGGTTGCCAAGGGAGAACAGTTCCATTCTGTTGTCTGTTGAAAAGTTCATTGAAGTGAATTTTTGACTCCTATCAGTGGGTTATATGTAAATGTTCATATAACGATGCCTTTTTTGACAAAATTCAAATTTTATTTTAACTTCCCAAAACTTCTTTACTTGAGTGAGGAACTCTTGACTTTAATCTTCAGTATCTTAACAATTTTTATATTTGGGGCGATGAGTGTCACAGATTTTGTATGTTTTGCTATTCTATTACAGTTATCTGACACTGTTTCCACCTTTAGAGTCTCCAGTTCATTTTAACTGTTATAGTAAGTGATTTTTTTCCTTACCAAAAGAGTAATTGGTTATTTTTAGTAATTATCTGTTTTGATGGTAGATTTCTTGTGTCCTTTGCTGGAAAGTATCTTTCATTAGAGTCTTGTCATGCCATGTGTCATAAGAAGATCAGTGAATGCAGTGGAAATGGGGTGGGCTCTATTTCAAGCACAGAGCATGAAGTGTTCAGGATAAATATAACTCAGACAGATTCAGAAATTTTTGGCCCTGCATTTATTGAGGTTTGTGTATCGTGAACATTTTTCTAAATATTTTTGCTGAAATTGACCTACTATAAATTGTAATTCTTGTCTACTAGTTGTGCTCAGCTCCTATTATGCATTGTTAACTTTAAGTGGCAATTGCTTGCTTGATGCTTCTGTGCATGGTTTAAAGTGTCAACTACTCTTTAGTTTATGTCATTGGTGTACCTAAGCATAATTACTGTAGGATGCTTGAGTCCACAATACCAAATGATGCAGGAAGAGAATTTTTTTCAGAGATCTAAAAGATGGGATATTCAAAGAATAAAAGGAATAAAAGTGTGGGACTCTTCATTGCAATAGATAATTAGTGGAAAATCCACCAAGCAGCTTCAGCATTTCACTCGATTAGTATCTGAAACATCAATGCTACAGTCTACAATGGTGTGGTGCTATTCTTCTTGATGTGCATATTTCATGAAGGAGAAAGTAATCAACAATTACATAAATAAGTTCAATTTATAATATCCAGTTCATTTGTTACTCTAAGAGACATTCAAAAATCTTACTAGCTCAATAAATTAAACATTAGGATAACAACCTAAAATAATTAAAACTGCTAACTACATTTCTAAGTAGGAAACAGGTAAAATGGCCTGACCGGGAAGTGCTGAAATTATCGAATAATATGTTTCTGAATAACTAGTAACCAGTAGTCCCATACCATGACTTTGCACGCATTTAATCACAACTGGAATATATTATGCATCCACATATTAATTAGATGATCACAAACATGATGGAAAGCTTATTCAATAAGCTTTAAAATCAGTCAGTGCCTTTTTTCCCAAATGCAAACATTAAACTCTAGTGGCTGGCATCATTACTGGTTTACAGAACCAGTTGGCTACGTGCCAGCCCTGAACTCAAGTTGGTCTTGTCTGCTGTAGCAGCAAATTTCATCTACCTTGTACCTGACATGGTGGTACTTTGTTAAGCCCTCCTCACCCATCATTACTTCCAAAAATTAGGATGCCATAAAGTTCATCTTAAACATTGTCATGACTTCAACTTGAGTACGTTAATTTCATGATTGTTCAATATTTTGAATTTTATCTGGCAATTAACTGAACTTGCTGTCTTATGGTTATTCTCTAGGCTTCAAGTACATGCATCATAATTACATGCTATACATGCATGAGCTCTTTTCTTTCCCTTTTTTCTTGTGTACACTGCACTAGAGTTTAAAGTTCAGGCTGCATGCTCACTGATTATAGCTTCGTAGTTTGGTTTAAATAATTTCAGATTTAGATTTTTATTATTTTAGTTTCCACTGGGTAGTAGATTGTCCCTAGGGCTGGTCTGTGTCATTAAAGCCATTCAATAATCTGGTGGCTTGTTTTTGTAGGTCGAAAATGAATCTGGAATATCCAACTTTGTCCCCATCCTCTTTGGAAACAAGCATATATGTTCTCAGTTAAAGAGGATGCATGGAGCATTCTCTGAATCTCTCTGCGCAGACAGCAGCATCTCTCAGACCATTGATACTGTTGCAAATCCAGGCTTTTGCAAGGCTCTCGTGTTAAAGCAAAATTCAATATCTGAGTTACTTTTGGATATTGCATGGTTGCTCAAGGAACCACGGTTAGAGGAAACAGAAACACTCTTGAGTTCAACAAATATCCATAGATTAACTTGTTTATTAAGATTTTTAATACAGAATGAGGCCTTCATTTTTTTGGAAGAGATATTACATTTTCTGGATGTGATTGACTGGGAAGGCTTAGACGACAGAGTAGATAAAGCTTTAGATGTGGATTTAAGGCTTTTCTTGAACTATATGAACCATGCAAGGGAAATTCTGCATCAGAGAATTCCACATGATGGGAAATCAGAGTTAGATATAATAGACTCCATTTCTAGAGCTTCCATGCCACAAAGCTATGCAATGAATGATGGGAATAATGCAGTGCCTTGTTTGAACCAAGTAAGTTTACAATTTTTTCTAATATTTATTTTTTTGGGGTACACATTGTTCTTTTTTGGATAGAATTTTTCATGACAAGTTCAGTGGAATGATTTTTTTGATCTAATTCTTTGTAATATTTATTTTTATATGTGAACATTTACGGTGGTTAATTAAAATTGACATAGATATTTTAACTAGTGCTGAGCCCAAGCAGTCGTTTCACTTCTGTTAGATATGTTGCACATAATTATTTTTTTACAAAATGCAGATCCATGATAAAATAATTTCCATATCAAATGTTAAAATAAGAAATGATATCAGAATTGATATTTGATTTAAGTTGTTTTTTGAAATGCGGAGGTTGCTGGTTGGGTCCTTATTACCCAATAAAATAGTGAGTGAATTTCAGGGAAGTAGAACTTAGCTTATCGAACTTCTAAAATAATTAGAGAAGTGAAAATGCATGTATTTTCATGCTGCTCCTGTGCTTGTGTGAAAGATTTTTCGGTTTATGAAGGCAATTGTTCCTTCCATTCCCATATTTTTCTATTTGTTTTGAGCCTTTAGGTGGACTGAAGCTTCTTGTGCAATGAGTAGGTGTAGGAGTGCGTAAGTGGTGGCTTGCATAAAATTAGGATGCCTGCTTAAGAAGTGTAAGTATATTGATACTAAAGCTTGTAAAAAGATTAGTAACTGGTTTTCATGTTTTAAACCATTATCAGTTCTAATTCTTAGTGGCTGTAGTATACTAGTATTAATTGCTTGGTTGAAAAGGAAATAGTTATTTGGAATCATCTTGAAGCAGGAGAAAGATTCCAAAGCAGTAGAATATTTAGTTGCTAATCTGGATACTTTAAAAAGGAAAAAAAGGTAAAATTCTCTTTACACATAATTAAGTCCATATATTGGGATATGAATTGTATTTACTTAAAAGAGTGGAGGACTAGGGTGTCATGTTTTCTGCATTTAACATGCGAGGTGAAAATGGTGGTGGAGGTTTGTGTGTGAAGCACATGTATGTGGATATTTGATGTAGCATAGGAACATGGGACTCGAGGAATGAGGGGAAAATTATGTCTTTAATATTGTAACGTGGAGGTGGAGTTAGGTTATGATCAGCCATGTTTTATGTGCATATCTTTCAGTTAAAAGTTAATATCTATTCAAATACTAGCCCCAAAAGAAACTACACAAACCTGTGCAACGTATATCTATTATATGCAGATATACACATAGGTAAATAACATTTTCCTTAATTTAACTTGCTTTTGTTGGTATTCTAATTGGTATATGATGAATCTCAGAACATGATTTGCTTATTTTTCCAAATCCTGCATTCTAAGTCATATTTAGCATGCATGCTCACCAAAAACTTCAGTTCTTCCACATATCTATGAATTAGTACTTCGACTGAAGCTGGATTTATTAATTTATACTGTGTAATAAGGTTTTCTTCAATAATTGTATATAAAAATGAATTTGAGTGATAATCTAAACTGAACAAATAAGATTAGTCAACAAATCGACATGTCATCATGTTGCCTACATGCTCTACGAATGACAACATGGTTGCATATACTTATCTTCTTTTTGATCAAATTCTGGAACTAGTTTACTGTTTGGCTTTAATGACCATCAAGCCAAGGCTCTTGGTAAAATGCTTCACTAAAGGAGCAATACAAGACAATCTCATCGAACCCAGATCTGCCAGACTGAGTTGTGCAAGTAATTGCCCAGATCTGTGATGCAGCAACGGTCATCTCCAGTGGTAAATCATTGACTAGCTGCATACGAAAAAATTGTGCAGAACCTGTCATTTAAAAAAAAAAAAGAAAAGGTATTGCACATGTATTCGAATTATTATATTCTACTGAGATGTTTGGCATTATCAGTTAGTCTCTAATTGAAATTTGCTTGTTTTTTGTCAGAGATGTGGCTTGACGATATTAGGCTGAATCACCATTTTATAGCAACTTCAAAACCGGCTTTTTGTGTTGCAGAGTATGGAGAGAAGGGACAAAGATGGTTCAGGGTCAACAACAACTCCAGCTACTCAAGCAAATGATGAAACTGTACCACTTCTAACTAGAGATGGAATATCTGGACAGATCTGCCGGCTGAATTCAGGTACAAGATGGACATCGGAGTCTTGGGGCATCTTCCCTAGCACAAGGACTAGCATTCGCGCTGCTTTATTTATAACAGGGAGTGTTGTACTGTGCTTTGTGGCATGTGTTGCCCTTTTCCACCCTCACATGGCTGGGGAGTTTGCAGATTCTCTAAGGAGGCTTTTATTGACTAGTCGGAAAACGTGGAATTGAAGACAGCTTTCCTTTGCCAAGTTGCACATTGTACAATTACCGAACTGTAAGTACCAGGCTATTAAATCTGTTGATGAGTGGAGCAGCGGTATAAATGAAACAAAATGCATTCTCCAACGCTTCCCTTTCTTTTTTTTTCCTTTCCTCCATCATTCTATCGACATCTGCCTCATATTCGAGGGATTTCCATTATTTCCAGCTGAAAATGATTTTTTTTTTTTTTTTCCTTTCCTCCATCATTCTATCGACATCTGCCTCATATTCGAGGGATTTTCATTATTTCCAGCTGAAAATGATGTAGAGATTTGGTGGTAGCGGTGGTGGACAGAATACCCTATTCCTCGTTCCCCCTGATGCGTGCTTCTAAATTTTTTTACTTCTGCGTGTACGTCACCATGTTTATCAAGTAGATTTTAATTAGAACATAACGCAGTCCTTTTTTTCAGAAAGAATTCACGTGTAAGTAATTCATGTGAAAAATATAATCTCCTGTCGTTACCAGCGCCCTCCATGGGCTTTTATCCGGGCAGCACGGGTTACACTTGGTCTTCTTACTAAAAGAGAGGGATCGGAATTGGTGCTTATTAATCTATGGTTGTTTGTCCTCGGTCTGTCTTTATTATCATCGGTATTTACTTAAATTAGAGCTTAAAGAAGTTTACTTAGAATACCTACTTAGGTCCATTGGAACAAAATCAAATCAAATACGTTCTGGAGCTGGTCTTATTACTTGCAAAACAATGAACTGGCAACGCATTAGAGATTAGACTTCTGAATGAACGAAATCACCTCGCAAAATCATGGGCTGTTTTAAAAAAAAATGAACCCCGTCCGCAACTGAATTTTTCCACAGGTGAAGATTTTTCAGCGTGGAAAATGGACCTCCCACGATTCAGAAGCGCAAGATTTGCAACGAAACAGATCGCACAACCATTTCGCAAGGGGCGAAAAGTTTAATCCATCGTATTGCTACTCTTGCAATCCTTGCCTAAGCCGCAAACCCCCACCATAATTGAAATTAATAACTGTAATATCCAATGTTATAATGGAAATTGCAGTGCATGTTATTACCTATCATCCAACGATACGCAGTCACGCCCTGAAGCTTCTGACAAAAGAGAACTTACCATCCACGTATCTGCTTTACATCGCCACAAAAGAGACATGCAATCCAAAGCCTAATATGAATTTAAAGGTCTGGAGCAGGCAAGGAGGTCATTTGATACAAACAAAATTCTGTACTCTTTATGAAAATTTTCATCAATCCAAATTACCTGAAACGTACTCAAATTCCACCATCCACTGCTGAATATTACTTCTAAAAGTACCGAGGACGGCAATCAGATATTACATTGACAAAGAAGGCAAAACCACAATCTCCTGCTTCACTTGAGCAGGCCCCTCCATCGCATATCCACTCTATTACATGTGATCCAACCACAAATAATGTCTATTTCCTTCTGAGAGGTAAACAAAATGCAACAGTTAGATGAAAATACCCGATAAAAAAGTTGACATTTCAGCAAGCAAATAGGCTGACTAAGTTCCTTTTTTTAAAAAAAATTATGGCAAACGCTAGATGCCATACATTCAACAAAAGGTTATTGGTGTGGTATGTGTTAATTAGTAACTGGTTCATATTTGGAAAAACAAGCATGCAAGAAACTACAGGGATAAGATTACATGTTGCATGGGGCAAAGGTCAGAAGCAGAAGACACAATAACCAATCAATACAAACCTTCTTCCTTTAGCCTTTGGGACAAGCAAACCCCGTTTCTCAAGGCTTTTGAAACGATCTCTTGCAAGAGTGCAACATCCCTTAACAAAATAATACGAGCGTTAAAATTAGATGTATCCAAGAGCTGAAACTGGAAGGAATCAATATATGAATGAGAACCTAGTAAGTACCTTCAGCTTACGCAGAGACCCAGAGATTTCTTCAGTCAAAAGAACCTGAAGAGGAGCTGGTTCAAATCTGCAAGGGATGAGGAAAAAAATTAAGGAAACCATAACTCTGGGAAATCAAGAAATGGTGAGAAAATTATGGATTTTCAGAAAAGTCTATTCATCTTAAAATAGAGATAATTTCACAATAACCAGAACAAAGCCCATTCCGGCAGAAAAAGCCGATGGCTATCCACATCAATCAGCACGTGAGAAGTACTCAATTTGGTTAACCCATCAGATGCCGAGTACAAGATGGTCCATACATCTGCTTCTTATCAAGCCAGGGTGGCTTGCAGCTTTCCTCTTCCCTCGTCTACAATCTGGCTGTTCTTGCATGTATCTCATCATTAGGTGCAGGTTAACTCCACTATGAGGCAGAGTAAAAGCTTCCACTTCAGAACTAAATACCATACAGCAGAATTTCGAGACTTACATAAACATGATTTATATTCGCAATGAATCCAGAAAGAAACTCACTGTTATCAAGGTTTGGAGCATGGCTCGTTGAATCATCCGAACGTTTCGAGCAGTACCGGCCGCTAACTGGGACAGTTCGGCCTTCCGAATCGGAACATCGGACAAGGGAAAGACAGGAAGGGAGGGAGGGGCAAAGGCCACCAGAGGGCCGGCGGTGGCCCACCAAGGCTAGAGTTCTTCGTGGCTCCGTGTCGTCCGATAGAACGTTTAATCGAGAGAGATAACAAAAAAGAGAGAACAAGGACTCTGGAGGGAGGCGCAGTCAGCAGAGAGGCCACCAAAGGGCACTAGATGGCTACCGTGGCCACCAGGCAGTGGAAAAGGCGCGAGCAGAGCCACGACCATGGATCAAGGGCAACTGCCTTTGCTCATCGCATTTTTTTTTTTTTTGAAACGATGATGAACAGTGAAGCAAAAACCCCTATTTCACGCATGCGGAGCTACGGGCCGTGATTTCGCCATCAAATGGCCACGACAGCCTTTCCACCGGCTTCCCCTCTCCTTTTCTTTCTCTCCATCCCCCCCTCTCTTGGCCATGATTAGGCAGAGGAAGTGGAGGCCTTGGTGGCCCTTCGAGCGTGCCCTCGGCCCATTTGTGGCCACCACCATCTCCTATAACTACCCTCCCCCTCCCTCCCTCCCCCTCCCCTCTCTCACTTTTCCTCCTTTCTGGTTCCTTTCTTTACTCCTATGTCAGTTTGTGCCAGCCCGATATGGATCTGTACTGACTTGTACCCTGGTACCAGGTCCACGGACCTTGGTTTGGAGTACTTATTCCTCAACCTATTGTCATCACAACCTGCAAACTTTCCATACTAGTTGGAGCATTGCCTTGATTGTTTGATCCATGATATTCCATATCGGTCCAAACTGGCTGATACACCCCGTACTGTATCGTACCGGTGAGAAACCAGTCCGGTTCAGGTAGAATTTTTGAAAAATGGCTTGAACTGGACCAAACCAGTCAGTTCGATACGATATCGGCCCAAACCGTCTGATACCGAGTGGTTTGGTCCAGTTCGATTTGAAGCCGGTTCGATTTGATTTTTTTTTTTGTTGGGTGGGATTTTTTTTAATTTTTTATGTCTGGTATGGTATGGTATGATATGGTATGATATCGTATCGGTCGGCAACCAGCACGGATTTCGATACTGAGTTCGCAAACCTTGGTCTAATCTCTTAGTCTTGTAGACAACTTGGATAATTACCATTTCAAAATACTAATTTCTTAGTAATAACATTGGGTGAACTTGAAAATAACTGAATAAACATTAAATTCTGCCAAAACGAACCAAGTAAATCTTCAACAGGCCTACCAGAACCACAGTCCAGACAATATGTTCTTTAACAATGCTTTGGCATATAACTTCAAGAAATTCTTAATGCATTTATGCAAAATCTAAACAGAGTAGAGCAATAAAGTTGATGAGTTATGGGATGTACTTGTGCTTTCCTAGGCGAGGTGGAGCTGCTTTTAGTCTTTCTTGCTTAGCGACAACACGTCTCATATGTCTTCTGTGCTTTTCTTCATCCTCTTTAGCTATGTCTTTCAAGATATCTGGTAAACTGCAGTAAATTGCCGAAGACAGTGAGCTAAAATTCCTCATTAAAGACACTTCACATTCATAAGGATGAGGACAGATAAGTGCCTATCAATTTCCTTATTAAGATTCTCCAGCTTCTCAGCTTCTGCTTCTGCTTTTAGCTGCTCCTTGTGTCTGGCTCTCCGATTTCGCTCCACTTGAGTTACCATTTTTGTTTTTACCTTTCTGCACCCAGAAGAAAAATAGTTGTTCTAATGAGCTTGCCCAAAAAACAATATGATTTCAAAGCACGAAAAAGCTAATCATAGGCACTTAGCAGGGTGTGATAAATTTATTTAACTGCATAAAATTCAAGCATCAGATTTGCCAACTTGATGTATGTGCTTTCTACATTATATAAACTAGAGGAAAGAAAGAAGTGCAGTAATCTGGTGAGTTTTTCCAGTGTCGACTTTCTTGAGTAGGGTAACAATCTGAAATTCCAGAGTTGTCACGATCAAGGGCCATTTATTTAGTGGAGCACCTGGTATCTAAGCAGCTGCAAGAGTGCCCAAATGCTTCGACAATCTTGAAAATTAGTGCAAATGAAATATTTTTCCAAAAGTGGTTTGATGCATCATTGCAAACCAGCAACATCAAATCGTTGTAAACTGTAGCTTTTCAACCTTGTTGATAAATAAAGTTAAATTTATCTCTACAGTATCATCATGCAAGATCAGCCAAAACAGTCTGAATAACATAACATGACTAAGCCAATGATCCTAAGAAACTCTCTTCAATCATTTAGGTTTCCTGAAGATGGATGACCTATGAATCTAACAAATTTATCTACATCTTCTGATTAATATTTCTCACTTCAATAGCCAATCTTCCAAAATAAAAAAGATCGAACCAACATTACCTGAATTATCTTTTAATATCAAAAAGTAAAAAGAAGCCCAGACACAGCGTGCTACAAGATTTTACTCTTCAGAAAGGACTGATGGAAAAATATTAGGGGAACAGCAATGATATACTAATGTCAATTTAAAAAAACTGAAGTCATCATGCATATTTATGATAGCCAATTTAATAGAACCGTACTTGTACATCATATAATTGTTCCTAAAATATTCCCATGCAAGAATATGTCAAAGACTCAAAGTATGTCAGAGTAATGGAGAATCTAAATTCAACACATGCAAGGCTATTAGTTCTTGCTATTTAATCAAATAAGTCATTCAATATGAGAACTTGCAACATTTAATGCCCCCTTGGAATTGCTTTTGGAGGCGATTTTAAAGTGTTTGGTAAAAATTTTGAAGCAGCTTTCTAACTCCTCCAAAAGCTGACAAAGGTCTACTACAGAAAAACTCCAAATTAGAGTTTTTGGGCAAAAGCTCTACTTGAGATTTGTGGGGAGGCTTTTTTTCCTAAGATGAGAGACCCGTGTTCAAGTCCCAATAATGATTCATAAAATAATTTAAAAATAATCTACAAGTTAACAATAGTTTATAATAATAGTTTTTTAATTTTACAATACAATAACAATATAATATAATATTATAAAATAATAATATTTGAGCATTATCATCGTTATTATTATATTATAATAATATAATATTATTATACGATAATAATATTATCATATAATACTTTTATAAAATATAAAAATAATGTCATATTATCATATTATAACAGTATTATTATCATATAATAATATAATAATATATTGTATATTTTTATAGTAAAAAATTATTATTAATTATAATATTTAAATTAAATATCAAACAAATAATTTATCAATTAAAAATATTTTATAATAATAATTTTTGATATATAAATAGTTAGATAATCAAATGTACCATGACATATTTTTTTTATCATCATTTTTTAATATTAAAATCACTTTCTCAGTTTGATTATCAAATATATGTTAAAGTTTCACAGCACTTTCTAAAATATAGTTGCCAAACAACAAACAATTTTTTATTAAAAGCACTATTGCACAAAGCTTTGCTACCTACAGGCTACAGTAAAGCCATATGGGCCTAAATGTCTATAATATTCAGTCTGAGGTCTCTCCTTTCATTCTTAAGCATTTTAGCTTAAATCCATGAATGCAAAAATGCCTGTATCATACCAAGTCACATTCCAGTATGCATTGACATAAACATACACATAATGATCTCTTTAGATATGATCAATCGATTGCTATATGATTCTATTTCTCTCTCATTGAGAACATCTTGGGTCGAATTAACTTGAATACACAATGATTTGTACCAAAACTCCAAGAATTTGCACTTCCGATATAACGTGAGTTCTTTCATTAGGATGAAAGATACAAGAAAAACAGGAAGGGAGAGTAATCCATCCCAAAGGGGGGAAAGAAACCCTTGATTATCACCCAATCATCAAGACTAATATCCTCCCATATCTCATATAGTTCATGGGATCAAGGTTTAAAATCCCGTGGGATAAAGGTGTCCTAGTTTCTCCATGAAACGAGATGCTCTGTTGTCCCGTCTCGTCCCGACAGCAGATCTGATCATGCAGCCCAATAGATATCCTCTATATTTCTCTCCTTCTTTCCTTTCTTTCTTTCTTCTTTTCTTTCTTTTCCTCTATCTTCCTTTCTTTTCTTTCCTTTTTCTTTCTTTTTCTTCTCCCTTCCTTTCTTGTTTTCTTCTTCTTTCCTTTCATTTTTCTCTTTTCTTCATCTTTCCTTCCTTCCCTTTCCTCTTTCTTCTCTTCTCCCTATGTGAATAGGTTTCGGAGTTCTGAACCTGTCCCGATCCCATTTTCTCACAGGAATGGAATAGGATGGTCAAGACGTCTCCCATCTTGTTGGGACGTAAAACCTTGTTTGGGATGATGGTTGGTGCCCTCATTTCCTCATGGCATCAAACTTCTACAAAGTCTGTATGCTCCTGTAGCACCTTCACCTTGGATTCATTACACTCATCTTTCACTAAGACATCTGAAGAAGGACAAGCACTAACAAGCAAAGATAACAATCAGTCAATCATTCATTGTACTCTGTCAACTATCCCAAGTTTCGTCAAGGGCAACAGCAAGCAAATACCTCCACCTTGGATTCATTACACTTATCTTTCACTAAGACATCCAAAGAAGGACAAGCACTAACAAGCAAAGACAACAATTAGTCAATCATTCATCGTACTCTGTCGACTATCCCAAGTTTCGTCAAGGGCAACAGCAAGCAAATATAACAATTAGTCAAACATTCAACATACTCTGTCAACCATCCCAAGCCTTGTCCCTGCAACAGCGGAAGTCAGCATATCTCCTAAACATAACCTCAACTGCATTCAGACATGATAGTTTGTGTGAGAACTTCATCTCTTCAAAGCAGAAAATACACTCAAGCCAATTTCCTGACTGTACATTTAGACCATACTGATCATAATACTTGTAAACCACACACATTCCTAGGGGGACATTGGAAAGACAAAGATTACAAGCACATAGAATGTCAATTACTAATAGTAACCTGAATATCATCATTTTCCCCAATTAAAACATTATTACAATTGAAAAAAAAAAAATTTCAGAAAACCATTATTTTTGCAATTTTAAAGTAAAGAAGTCAATGACTTTCCTAATTAAAATATTAAATAATGAGATTTATGAAAAAAGGGGTGGATTTTGGGGTGGATGAATTTCTGATTATCCAGTAATAAATGAGGTTTGGTCTGGCAACTCAGATAAGTCTGCTATTTGATTGAAACAACTAATTCTACTTCAATTCATGCATTGATCATGAGATTTGTTGAAGAGTCCGCATAGATGCATCTGTCAACAATTTCAGTGTTTTTTTAAGAAAATAAAAAAAAATTTGTCAGGGAATTCCCTTTCCAATAAAAAGGCAGAGTGGGAATATTTCCATCCTAAAATGATTTTAGAACTCATTTCCACTTCAAATCAAGTCATGCAACTTTAACTCATATAAAAAATTGATCGAGGTAGATATAATGCAACAGGGGGCAGTTTGAACATACCATAAGCTTATCCTGGAGCCATTGGGAACTATCTACAGCGGCACTCTTCTAGGAAGACATAATAATTCCTAATCACAAACTCGGTAAGGTTCTTTCATCACATATATGTCACTATGATTTGAAAGGAAAATTCTATAATTAATTTCTTCAATACAATGTGGTTAGACATACAATCCACCAATTGGGTTAGCAGATAGGGCTTGGACACCAAGCATCAACTCATCTATACAGGGTGGGAGGAAATTTTGGAACTGGAAAACAAGTTACAAATCTAATCCATCAAATTGTGAAATGGAGGATTAGGAGGGATAGAAGAAGGAGACTTGTTCAAGGACACATATAAAACAGTTGACAATATCATCAAGAATATTAAAAGGATCCCATGGTTTTCCACTACTTCTGATGAGGCCAAACTTTTAAAATGGCACTACAGTATAAAGCACTATTTGCAAATCAAAATGCATGTCTCAAAACTCACGACTAAAACGATACTTGGTCATGGATTCACAAGATTAACTTTGAGGTCAGCAACTTATGCAATCAAACGACCAAAAAAGGTTCAGTTTTGAGGGATCAAAATTGATTTTTCAAGTTCAATTCAAGTTAATTAGATTGAGGGATTCATAAGGAAGCATAGAGAAGAGCTTCCACTGGAATCTTCAGACCACCACAGCTATCCCCTGACACCCTAGTCATGAATGTTAATTCAAGAACACAAATTGCCGGGCCCCATGGCAAATGCCTACTACAAAATTGTCATTTATCTATGTAAGAATAGAGATCTTGCTGGCATGAAAACATATCTTCCACCAACACAGACCTTGAAATCAGCAAATTACATTTCTCAAGAAATTAAAAGAAAACAATATTTCATTGGGCAACAGGTTGTCATGGCCTCAAATTCTTTTGAGAAGTAATATTGCATCATTTTCTTCACAAAACCTCTATCATCTTTCACAGAAAAAAAATGATATGATGGATGCTGTTAAAAAGCTATGAGAATAATTCAGTAAAATTACCAATTTATGTAAATAAAATCAACCCTCAAATATAGTTAGAAGCCTTATGATATTAAGCTGTGTTCTACATGAAACAAATTCTCCGACCATATATCTTAAATACAGCATCTTCTTTCTCAAATGGTATAAGTCTTCGATTAACAGAACATATGAGCATTATGAACAAGAAGATTTAGAATAGCAGACCTTTGTGCATGCAATTCATTGCCAACATCACCCTCACCCTCTTCCACATCACTTTCATTGCCATCATCTGCATCCAGAAAAAATTTCTAGAAAGAAAAAGGTGTTAGCAAATGAGAGCAACTACATGTTTGTATCAATGTATGAATGTGCTATCAGCTAATATCTATAATTATGACAGGGTTCCAGCATTCCAGAACTGCCAGGTGCTTCTTCAACTCATGCACCTCTTCTCCATTTGGAGGAGTTTCATACAAATTAGTGAAGTAAAATTGAAAAAAGAGTATTTCCAGAAGGGGACAGATTCATGCAAATTAATCATAGTATTGGATTAGAGATCTAGGAAAATACAAAATTAATTATGGCTTAAAATCTCAATTTAACAGTAAAAAGAATCAGTCAACTTTTGAAGGCACAAACTGGTGTATATTTAGGCATATAACTTATCTTTTCTACAGTTTTCTTAAGTTGGCTGTGGATCCTACATCTTTTATTTTGTAAGTTTTAGTTGAGGATGGCAATATACTCCTTTAAAGTTGGGTGGTGACCCATTGAGCCTCAAATAAAAAGTTTAAGGTGGATTTTATAGGCTCTAGAAATAATTAAGACCCTCTTCTGTTTTGCAACATGACTTGATTAGCAAGTAAAAAGTAGGTATAGAATTTACTTCATCAGCTAATGTCAGGGTAACCATGTACAGATTGTATTTTTGTTTGTACTAAGATATAAATGACCTTTAATTTCTCATGGTTAGATCCAAAACAGCCTAACAGGATTTCTCAGTTCTGCCTTGTCCACTTCTTCAATTCTTCCCTTCCTACAATACACAGGATCAACAAAATATTGCAAGTAAACAACATCACTTCTTCCCTTCTTACTATACAAAGGGTCAGCAGGATTTTGCAGGTAAGCGAAATTTGCATAACCAAATATGCATATAATAAGAAATTAAAACCTGCTCTTGCAACTGAATTATCTTGAGAAATTTTTTCCTTTCAACCTACTTTCCTTTGGAGCCTGGCTGCAATCAGGAATTTGGGAACTGGTGCTTTACACATACCAAATGCAGATTAGTTTTAATGCACCCAACTATCATGGTCAAATGATCATAGAGATACAATGGGAATTACACTGTACAATCACAAGATTTGGAGACACTCAGTGGTTCCACATGGAAAAACCTATAAGCTAATGGTTGTGGAGAGCTTCCTTTTTTATGCATAATAATAGCATATTTTTTCTTAACCTCTGTAAGGAAAAGAAAAACTAAGAAGAATTGAAAATGAAACCTCTTTAATATCAACTAAAGAAACTAAGAAGATGAACTAGCTGCTACCTCGTACACAAATCTTAATTCACAAAATACCTAGTTATCTTCATATCAACCAAGCCATTTTAATCTTCTACTTATACACGAGAGAGAGAGAAAGAGAGAGGAATTACTACACTCACATCTTCTTCTGCCACTATTTCACCAGTAACAGTAGGTGGCACTGGTTGAGGCCCCAATTCTTTTTTGTAAATTTTTTGCATCTCATCTGCAACAGCTCGGGCCAACGAATCCTATATCCAAAGCAAGAAAGCAAAACAAAAACCAACTGACCCTCAAATCATGGACAGAACTTCAGAAAAATGAGACCATCTTATCTAACTAGCCTCCAACTGGCCTCTTCGATGAGCTACATATAACTGGAATGTTATAGCGCATTAGGAAGTCCACGAGATACCTGATGAGCCTCAAATGGAGGATTGAATGAACATCCTGGGGGCTCCACTTCAACCGCCGGAATAAGAGAAGTGGAAGACTTCTGTAAAATCCCAACAATGTTATTAACGAACTATATGAATTCCATAACTTCAGAACAAGGAAAAAAAATATGAATTCACCCTCTTAAGAATCTTTTAGGCACAATCTAATCTTGAAAATGACAACAATGAACTTATGTGGGAAGCTACAGGTAGAATAACAGGGAAAAAGTCAAACAGTGATCCAGACAGTTGCCGCATGATCTTTGCCCATGAAGAAAGCAAGAGATCACCAAGCACCTGTCTGTGCTCCAGTCATAATTGAAATTTGCAAACAAAATGGCTCTTGTAGGTGCATTTTCCATTTTTGGCATCAAACTTTTTCATTGTAGCTTTTGAATCAATCAATTGGGAGAAGGTAACAGGTGGATCCATCTCTTCTGCATTTTCTGTTGGGTTGATGCTTTCAGCACAATAGTGCTGCCCATTGAGCCACGTCTTTCTTTTCACAATACTCCCTGTTGCTACAATTGACTTTAGTGATATACTTAACATCGCCTTCAAAGGAAAAAGGATAGTATAGCCATCCTTGCATGGCCTAAGAACATAGTAGAGGTACAATGCCATCATCATGGCCATCACTTGGACAAAGCATGTCATGTATAACAAGGTGCACTATGCAACATTAGGTAAATCAAGATCTTAATTTCACTTTCCTTCAAAACTACTGGGAAAACAAACAAGTTCATGAAGCTAATGGTTCATGGCATGCAAGGAGACAAAGATCACATGAAAAGCTTCAAGTTGTTTAAATTTACTGTGGCAGTATTTTTTTTAAGCACTTCCTAGATGGAAATTGCATGGTTTGTGCAGCCATGTAACTCTAGGCTTCTTCAGAAGTACTAAATGTTTAAATCATTTATTTGTTCAGGAGTCATCAGATCATAAATATGAGATATAATTGTTTCACCTTTTTGGCCTTGGCATGCACTTCACCTGCAAAGTTTGAAGGGAGATAAAAAAATCAAAATGGAGTCAACATTAGGTATTATAATAAAGTAGCGTTGAACATAATAGTCATGGAAGAACCTTTTTCGTTCCATATGTCATGGAGTGTGGTAGCTGAATCCTCACCCTGAAGATATCAAGAACAAATAATAAATAAAAAAAGATAATTTCCAGGCCTAAAACTTCTCTAACAGATTGCATACCTTTGAAGCATTTTGTGTTTCCGTTTTTTCTTTCAGAATCTCTTTTCTTTTCTTTTTTGACTTTTTCAATGTTGAAGATGGTACGGGTTGCACAAAGGGATTTCTCTGAAGCAAGCTCTCATAATGAAGAACTTTCTCCCTCTTCTTTTCAATCTTCCTTTTGACAGGAATATCTGTAAAAAAGACTCAATCAATCTCTCAAAAAGATTATTTTCAATGAGGATCAGCAAAAACAGCTTGAAGTAGAAAAATTTCCCAGAAAATATCTAGGAAAAGCAATTTCACAAAAGCTAAAACGACATGGTTTTCCTTAAAACTAATAGAAGACTAGTTCTGCAACCTTTTCATTGTCAAAACAATATGGAACCAGGAAGTTCCCCAACTACAAGAAGTCACTGAAGTTATTAAGTAGACAGCAACCTAACACTTTCCTGGGTCTTCCTTGTTTAGTGAGAACGTCAATATGGAAATTATAAGCACAATAGACTTAAGGAATTGAATTGATGACAATTCGACCGTATGGCCAACCAGTCAATACCGACCATGCATTCTGCAATTTTTTTTTTTTAAAGAAAATCATTCAATCACATCCAAATTGCACTGGAATCTTTTTTCTTTTTGTCATGCATTAGTCTTTCATTAGTTTCATTTGTAATCGAATTCACTAGTTTTTCTAACCAAAAAACAAGTCATATTCTCCATCAAAAGGTACATGTTGATAAATAAAAATTACAAAATAACGCATTAGCCATTGACATACAACCAATAACTGTCCTTATACATAGTGTAAACCGATACCTCCTAGCCCTCCTGTTTAGCCACTTGCTTTCCACGTCTCAATTTCTAATACAAAATCTAATTATAATTTCTATCCCCAAAAATTGGATTTGTCTTTTCAGAAAAATCCAACCGGAGAAATATGTCCATGATCTCTCAAACTCGCAACCAAAGATCACCCCAGAATCTCTCAAATCCGCAACTTTAGCAAGAAAACCAAACATATACAATAAAAAAACAGACAAAAAAAGAGGGGTGGGGGGGGGGAGGGAGAGAATCCAGCTAAAGCAGGAAGAGAACGAACAACGTTCGAAGAACAAGAAGTAATCCAAAATATATGTCTAAATTCAGTGGAGGAGGAGGGGCTGCCTGTGGACTTGTCGACGTAGAAGAGGGAGTCGCTGGGGAGAGAGGGGAGGGAAGCGGCGCCGCTGAGGGAGTCCTTGGTGGTCTTCTCGAAGTACTCGTCGATGTCGTCCGTCTTGATGTTCGCCCTCCATGCCTTCTTCCCTTTCCGCGACCCCTTCGCCGTCTTCCCCATCCTCTTTTTCTCTGCCCCCAACTCTAAAGAAACCCTTCTTTGCGAGCAAGCGAGCGAGCGAGGAGCGCGAGGAAGAAAGGGGTTAGGGTTTTATTCGGTCGGCCCGATATAGCTGGCGGTCTACTTAACTTAGGGCAGCAATGGGTCAGGTTGGGCCGGTTCATGTTTACCCAAAATGTAACAAATCCTAAAGATTATATTACATGACGAACATGGGAATAAGCATGTCAAACCTTTCAAGCGGCCCGCGTTATGATACCTCATAATAACCTTTCAAATTCTCAGCTATTCTCGTAACACCCCTATTAACCTCTTTATTAAAAATCACCATGCCCTCATAATATTTGAAAAAATTATGATCTTTTACCCTCAAAGCACCCAATAAGTATGGAAAGATTGTGTGAAAAAAAAAAAAAGCCTAAATAAATAAGAAGAGGAGGAAACTTTCTCATGGCCTCAATAGCCCACATTATACTAGGTATATACTTGGTTCCCTCCAAAGTGTTTGCTATATTCTCCTTGATTTTCTTTTCATGTGCTGATGCCTTTTCTAGTTTCTAAACATAAAGGAGAAGACGGAGGAAAGGCGTCCCAACTACAGAATTAACAGTTATTTCCTCTTCAGCTTTTTAATTCAATAATTTCCTCTGTTTTATGCTTTCTTTGTGCTGCCATTTCCTTGAGTTGAACTCTTCCATGACTCCTGTTGCAAGAGGGGAAGATTATGAAGAGTAGGAAGCAACTAAAAAATCCAGTCATCCATGCGAAGAGACACCTTTTTCTCCCCTATTTTTCTTTTTTCCAAGGCTTGCTTCATTCTTATTATCTCTTGCATTGTCCTCCCTGGTTTAATCAAGGTATGCATAATATTTCTTGCAATAACCCCATCCACAATTCTCAAACCGGAAATCTTATGCTCTTCAAGCAAAGCTAATGCAATGATGCTGAAGACCAGCTTTGAGATAACCCTCCATCAGAAGCGAATAAACAGAATCATTTGGTTGAATCCCCCTAGTTTCCATGTCAGAAAGATGGCTTCTTGCTTCATCAAGCTTGTTAGCTATAACTAAAGCATTTATAGGAGCATAAGTTTCCACCTTCCACATTCGAGCAAACACCACTCTAAAACCACCTATCAAACATCCTGACTACATTCACAAGGGCTCGGCGTCGGCGGCGGCGGAGGCGGAGGCGGAGGCGGAGACCGGAAAGGGCCGGAGGAAGTCCAGAGCGTGGGAAAGATCGCGGTTGGGGCCATGCTGGGAGGGAGGGGGGAGAGGGAAGCTATAGAAGTCGGCGCACGGCTTGCCGGCCCCTGAGGGGAGGAGGTGGGCCTGTGGCAGGGGTATTTTGGGAAGAAAGAGAGGGAGGAGGTTACCTAGAGAGCTTGGGAATCAATTCTGCTCTGCAGGATAGGATCAAGACTTGGGCAAATTTAAAATACAATTAACTGATTGACGCGTGTCCCATCCAGGAGAGGTTTCGGACTATACGATGCACGTGTCATTTAACGAGGGTGGTCGGACTAACGCGAGGAGTGGATTTTTATGGGACCCACTCCATCCCCCTCTTTCAGCCGCTGCAAAGGTCCACCCCCTATTTATCCCCGCGACTCCAACCCCCTTTTCTCTCTGTCTCACGATTGCGGTCGAAGGTTTGGAACTTTAATTTCGAGAAGGCTACAGGGGTAAGTAACACAAATATTTCTTTTAAGGATTGGAACAGATTTTTCTGGTTATTTTTCCTGAATTTTTTGATCTGTGATTGCTAATTTGACTGTTCACGTTCCAACGATTCGTGAGGTTTACTTTTAATCAATCTGATGTATTTTCTTTTTTTCCGATAAAGACCCATTTTTAAGTAAATGAGTGAGAAAGACTGTGTTTTGAGGAAGATATCGTTCTTTTTTGTGAATAGACATAGTGCTTCGTCGATTTTTTTTTTTCTTTTATACTGGCATCAAAGAGAATTTGGACCCGTAATATTATTTATAATTTTCTCCCCTTTCTTGAGCCCCAAGTTAGCTGCTCTTTCTTCATCACCATCTCGTAAGTTTCCAAATACATAGACTGATTTACATTTCCTCCCTTATTTTCATGCAAAGATGGGATCAACCCATCTTAATTCACTGAGAGTATTGTGGTTACATCAAAAAAAATGAGGCAGAAAAAAAAATTGAAACAATGCCTCGTGAGGTGCCTGACAAGGTGGAATATAGGAATGATGAGGGAAAGGAGGTGAAGAAGTATGGCTTACAGAATCAAGCCTACCCATCATCTTCAATTTAGCTTCATCCTGATTAATTTTAGGAAGAGCAGCTGAATTTGGTTCTTCGGTTCTTTGTTTGCTGAAAGTTTGGTGCTAAGGATCGCATATCTTTCACCATCTAGGTGGCATTTGACCCAAACAGGATCACCAAGATAATCTTAGATCACTGGTGATCCTTATCCCGAGGTAATTTGATTCCCGATATGCTAAAATCACCGCATTTGGTACGCTATGTTCCAGTGTTTAAATATTCCTAGGTATCCATGAGTAATATATTAGGTATTTTATGGGAATCCAAGGTCACTGACCATGTGATATCAAAACTATCGTGGATATATTTTATAAAATATATTTATTAATCATATAAATATATTATAATAAAATATCAATATATTTATTAATATATTAAATATTAATATATTTTATAAAAAATATATTAACTATTATTGTTGAACTAATATTTTTACTTACACTTATAATATATCATTTATTAATACTAATATTTATTCTGATTAAGAAAATAAGGCATAAAAGAAATATATTAATTAATTTCATTAAAATATAAAGTACAATAGGATATTTATCCTCTAATTTAAAATTATTGAATAATAATATGATTAATAATATATTATAATATAATATATATCATAAATATAGTATTATACTATCAATATGATATTATATCACATATATAATATAATATATATCATAAATATAGTATATATAATATTAATATAATATAATATCATATATATAATATTGATATAATATATTAATGACATATTGATATACCAATTGTTTTATGGGATTGAGAGATATTTTTGTCCACAAATTTTAGTCCAAAATTACTGCACAGAGATGATCTTGGATTCTCAACCTTAAGGATGGATATTGGATCATCGGGTTGGGCGGTGATTTAAGGAGTGATATTGATTTGGGATCACTGCCACGTAGAATCACCATGAGGGAACCAAATGCAGTGATCTTATCATCTCAAATCACATCATCCTTGATTTTAGGTTGATCACCCCATACCAAACACCTCGGTAAAGATGTTTGTGGTCATACATAACGGTCCCAATGGATTTTGACAAATTGGTATTTCTTTACATCTTGTGGTGACATTTTCTGCTTTCCTTCAGTCTTGCTAATTGTAGCATGTTTCAAGTTGAAGGGATGGGCTAATTGCTTATGCACATGCTTGTGTTTGTTTTCTGATTTCTCATGTTGCATGTCATCTTCCTGCAGTCACAAGAAGGTTTGGCCATTGGTTCTGGCATTATGAGGTTACAGTTATGGATGAGACACTTGATTTTGATATCGATCTTAATTCTGCACTTGTTTTTGCAAAGGCGTTATTGATACCTTGAAGTATGATGCAGATTAAGCATTAAAGAGTAGTTATTGGTCTGCAACATGCGTGGGAGGGGGTATACTAGTGGTGGAGCATCTTCCAAACAAATGCTTGAGAAAGAAACCTTTACCATTGATGATGAAATCTCTCATCTTACCAAGATTAGGTCAGAACCATGTGAGAATGTTCGTAGGGCCATGCCTAATGAGCAAAAGAAACTTATCCCAATGATTAAGATGTTGTCGGGAAGAGAATTTAATTATTCTGGGAAGGGAAGGTTCTCTTTAGCTGACTGTTCGCATCTTCTTGGTCGATGCCTGCCCATCAATCTTTGTGGTGGGGAAGGGATGGATAGTGAAGCATATGTGTCTCAGTTCTCCTCTGATGGTTCACTTTTCATTGTAGGATGTCGGGTATGATGTGATTAAACAAATGTTGGAATAATTTTCAAATGGAGACCACTGAAAATTTGGTTCCCTGCAGTAATGTCTCAAACTTGTTGTTCAACTAACACCTTTCTATTTGTCCATGTTTCTTTAATTATTAATCAGAGAAGCCATATCAGAATATACAATGTCGATCGTGGGTGGAAAGTGCAGAAAGACATCAGTGCTCGAAGTTTGCGATGGACGATTACTGACACATCTCTTTCACCTGACAAACGGTTTCTTGTAAGTTTCCATCACTTCTTTGCAGCCATTTATTGAAGGGATTTTCTTTAATCCTTATTGTTTGGTCTCTACTTTTCAAATGTCTTTAATTCATCATGGTTATGGGGGGTCATGACTACTTTAGAGTCACCAACAACAGTATTGCAGAACTAACTGTTATGGAAATAGAGCCATTCAAGAGCCAATATGTCAACTTATGACAAGTGTTAATATTATCAACAGTTAACATGAAATTTGCAGATATACATCTTCCATTTTACAGCTTGCAACTTACAAGTAGGGTAATGGATATGGTGTGATGTGGAACCCACCTATTTATATTTTATTAAGAACGCAAAGCCTGGTCGGACCTTCTTGATTATCAACTACTAGGCCATCCATGTTTGGGTTGATATGTGATTTCTTGTTTATTGAGGCTAGATCAAGGTCATATAAGGCTGTTCAAAATGGTTAAAAACTTGATAAATGCATTGCTGTCTTTAAGCTATAAATGGTCTTATATTTTGTGTTCAAATGGAGTTTAAATGGTATAGTTAAATCTGATTCAAGCTTTTCTGAGAAAAAAGTTTCACATAAAAGTAGTAGTTAAAACTAACTATAACACTCAACGATTTACCAAATTTGGATTCTCTGGTTGACCAAAATGGGCTTGACTTTATAAGAATTTGAGGAGTTAAGCCAAGATAAATAGTAGGTACGAAGATACAAAATTAGTGGAATGCATAAGTACTCTTGATATTAAAAGGTCAGGAGAAACACAGAGAGAGAGAGAGAGAGAGAGAGAGAGAGGGTTATGATGATTGAAATTGAAGAATACAAATAATAAAATGTAAAATGGTAAAACAAAAAAGTTTTAATTGCATTGTCAAAAAAAAAAAATTTTGCAAAAAACAGAATATCTATGGAAAAAGGGAACGGTTATAAGGAATGTGAAAAATAGAAAGGGAGGAAATAACTTCGATTACTGATGGGGTTGTCAGGATGGCATGCTTACAGTAAAAATCAATGCTGAGGTTCAGGGCAAGCTTTTTGCAACAACTATCAAAGAAACTACCTTATATAATTAACTTATGATGGTATTCCAATTTGAATAATTTGGTGTATTGCATTTCTCTTATTTAATGTTTTGAAATGATATCTTTTAGCATTCGTCATCCAGTTTGTTCTTCTTCTTATTGCAGGTCTACTCCAGTTTGTCACCGATTGTTCATATTGTAAATGTGGGAACTCCTGAAACGGAGTCAAGGGCTAATGTCACTGTATGTTCCATGCTATAAACTCAAAAATAAATTATTAAAATTATCGAGGGTTATCATGTTTCACTTATTTGAAGCAGATGTACTTTGTTATAGAATTTCTTTTAGCATTCTCTGTGAAGTTATATAAGGGCTATAAATAAAGAGTACCGAGCTAAAAACCAAGTTTTAACATCCTCCTCTAAAGGAGTTGAGAGCTATGCCAAATCAAGCATATCACCTAAGATGGGTTGTATATTCAGAAAACGAGTATCAAGTAATCTGATATCTCATTCTCTGAAGGGCAAGGAATGATGTTGCTATCATTGTTGATCTGAACTGAATGATGTTGCTATCATTGTTGATCCGAACTTTGTCAGGTTCTCAGCTTTTAATGATTTTTAACATATGTTGTTGTCTTGACACGTTTGTGAATCTTGTAATGTACATTTCAAACCTAAAACCTTCTTCAAGCTATATGCCTATAATTGAAACTGTCCAGTTATATCTCCCAAAAAACATAATTGGTATAAAACCTTAAAGTTTTTTTTGTAAATATAACTTTGCTAATCAAGAAAAAAGGATAACACCCTTATTTTTCTCATCTTGAATGTCTTTTCAACAAATGAGACCACCAAACCAAATCTCTTTCCCTCTTGCTTGCACTAATAGTCATTCACCAAAGAATTCTCGACAACTTGGTGGCAATCCACAAAAACAACAAGCATAAAACAGTTAAGCACACATTACTCAAAGTGGCAACAGCATGTTATGTTACTCGAAGAAGGAAATATACAACATCTGATGAAGCACATGATCTTTCTGACAGATAAAGCTTTTAACTTCTTGAAGTATACATAGTTTGATATTGTCACAAGGTCAAGCTTTGGGAAACATGAACCTTTCTAGGTGTTCGAAAAGAAGCATGCAAAGGTGATACACAAGAAGACCTGGGTGGGTGTGATGAGAAGCAATCAAAAATGCCATGTTGTCAAGAAGATAGGGTTATAAGGGAACAAATGGAGTTTCATTAGTTATAAAGCTCATTTCAATTGACTATGTTGTATAATGCATGGCTATTGACCTCATAGTTCTTAAATGAATAAATGAAATGGACAGTATTTACACATCATGCAGATAGAGTGACTAGGAAGAGTTGATTAACAAAAGGTGATGTTTTTTTCCTCTTGAAAATGTATATGAGTTAATCCAGCAACTTGCCTAATTGTAGGAATTTCATGTGGCTAAGATGTCATTCAAGGTGTCCATTTTCTTTCTTAAATTGTATCACTAAATGTTTTAAATTTCGGTAACAGACCCCTTACTGGTGCCCTACCAGTACAGATTGGTATGTTACCTCGTGTGTTGACAAGTGGTATGTTGCTGGAGTTGGCACAGAACTCATACCATGTCTTGCTCTAGGGTACACCACCCCATACCGGTCCGATATCAGGTGCAGTATGGTTTCGCCTTACTGGCTGTTATGGGTCAATACTTAAAACCTTGAATATCATCCATCTAGTATTTCCACTATTCTTCTGCATGTACAATTGTAATATATAATATAGTAGTGTCTTCTTTATTTTCCATCATTTGTCATTTTTATATCTGGTAATCTGTTTGGTGCCATGATATCATATATATTTTTTTTCAAGTAATCTCAAAGTGAATGCAACCTAGTTCATCTACAGGTGCATGTTGGATGGTGGGGTAATTGTTACTTCCTTCTCATGCCCCTGATGCATGTATTTGCTTAAAATAACTATTTCATTTTGTGCAGGATATTCATGAGGGTTTGGACTTTAGTGACCATGCTGACAGTGATTATTCCTTTGGGATATTTTCTGTTAAATTTTCAACTGATGGTCGAGAGCTTGTTGCGGGAAGCAACGGTGATTCAATACATGTTTATGACCTGGAAGCAAATAAGATGACATTGCAAATTCCAGCTCACACAGTATGACATTCTTTGATTTTATCATGCTAATGGCTGAATAATTTTTTTAAGTAAAAAAAATTATGTTTATATTTATGCTTTTTTTTTTTTTTGATCTTGATATGAATATATGATATTCCTTGCGTGCTCTTCCTGGAAAGAAAGAGACAATAATGCATGCCATGGTTTCAGCCAATTTGGTTGCCAAAGTCTGTAATGCCTAAGATGCCAATTTTCAAACTTAATAGCTTATAGTTGTTGGAGTCTCCAACCTTGTAGCCTCATGTGACTGTTTTGTGTACAAATGTGCATATTCTCACACACATTCTTGCTTGCTACTGTTATCTGACTGATCACACCTTTTATAAGGATATCTTGTCCCATGGTTTACAAATTTTCTGTCTTGCCTATTTGAATCATGTTGTTGAAGTAAAACTTTGGAGATATCTGAGGTTGAGAACGAATGGAGGAACCAAGGATACGTCTTTGGCTAGATGCCACCATTTGTACATTCAGTATTTCAAACACCATTCTGAAAATCTTTTCATTTCTTGACTTTTCTTCCAGGCTGATGTGAACACTGTAACCTTTGCTGATGAAACTGGTCATCTCATATTTTCTGGGAGTGATGATAATCTTTGTAAGGTAAATACTCTCTATCTTGCATCAAAAGCAGGGCTTTCTTGCTCAGTTTTCCATTGAAATCCTAAATATGACTCCATTAGTAAGCCTCCTGGGGTGGTGCTTGTCTGCTTGTCAGTCTGACAATCACAGAAGCACCACATCTGGTGGGTCACTTGCAGAGCCATATCTTATTCTCCAACTTGTATTACCATTCTTGCTCACACAAATATCCTAAGAAAGGAAAAATTGATTTCTTGGTGTGTGTTGAAAGAGCGTAATTACATTTGGTTATGATATCCGTACGTTATATAACCTTCAGGTTTGGGATCGGCGCTGCTTCACATCAACAGGAAAACCAGAAGGGATCTTGACTGGTCATCTAGAAGGCATTACTTTCATTGATAGCCGTGGGGATGGCCGTTATTTCATTTCTAATGGTAAAGATCAGACTACCAAACTTTGGGACATAAGGAGAATGTCCTCCACTCCGAAATTGTAGGTGTTTTTTTCTCCCCCCTTTTTTTCAGGTTGATTTGTTTTCTATGCAACCATCTTTAAATCACATCTCTACCAGTACAATGCCAAAGGTGTGGGCGTGTCAATGGATGGCATGCATGATGTCCTTACTTTTTGGAATTCAGTCAGCTTTATGTCTACTATCCTCTCTAGTATGTGCACCCCTCCTGACTCTAACTTGAAGACAGAAATAGGAGTACATCAACCAAGAATGAGAGTGTATTTGATGGTAGCCAATCACTTTTTGTCCATTCAAACCAGTCGTGTGCATTATACATGATGACTGACATTTCACTCTGGATGGGATTCTGGCTGTCCATCAAATATTAGTCCTTGTAAATTAGTCAAATGCCATGTGCTGTGCGGTATTGACAATTTATGAACTACCAGCAAGACATATCAACTTTTATTGGCTTGGAATAGCCATCAATCAATAACTCAACTTCTGTCACATGTACAAACCTGCAGACCTGTATGTTCAAAGAAATTGCTGTGACTTTTGAGAACCAACAATAAAAGTTCTTAAACTGCAGCAATACTTTCAGTTGGGAATTGGCCATAACTCCTATGATGACACTACAGAAGACACCTCTCAACTTATCCAAGATAGATTTTTGAGGTTTTGATTGAATTTGCTTTCTTAGTACATTTTCAGTATATTGCTAGAGCATATTGCTGACATCGTATTATGGCAAATGAGGGTACATTGTGACTACAGCTCCTTGCTGCCACAGCCTACCATTTTCTACTTGGTAAATACATGGTCATTATTAACTTTTTATTTTGACAACTTATATAAATTTCAGCCTAAAGTTTGTTAGACATATCTCTAACATGTGGAGTAATACATTTTTATCCATGACTTTGCAGCTATGATTGTGCATAGACGTGTTTTCAGTTATGCATCAATAGATTCAATTTGTGGATTAGGATAGAACTGTGCATGTTAATTTGTGGTTATCATATTTCCATGTTGGCATGCTTGTAGGCAATATGCTCATATATTGGTTGATGCACAGAACCGGACATGGAAAACTTCTATAAACATCAAAAAATAAAATACCAAGGCATGGTGCAAGAAAGAACCAGCAAACAAATAGTGGTTGGGACGTGGAAATTAATGCATGTTGCATACTGTGATAAACATGTATAATATATCATGCAGTCATTTATATTACCTATTTACATCTTAGGAGGATGCTATTTCTTTCTATAAATGTTGTTACATGTACTTATCTCATTGAAGTCCTCAATCAGAATTTCTTATCCCATTTTCTGGTAGCTTAGGAGATTTTTAGGGGTTATTTTAATCTGGGTTTACTACTAGCTTATTTTCTTAATTGTTGAAGCAGTTGTTCTATCTGCTTGTGCAGTTCCACACCAAAACGTTTTTATTGGGATTATAGATGGGATGAGTACCCAGCGGAAGCCAGAAGACAGAAGCATTCCTCAGATCAGTCATTAGCTACATACAGAGGTCACTCAGTCTTGTGTACTCTAATACGCTGTTACTTCTCCCCTGCATATAGGTCAGCACTGAAATTTTTTTTTCCTTCAAAATAGTAATTCCAAAGTTCTCATTTTAAGTGCCTATTTTTATCCTCCCAAAATATGCCCATTTTGACTGCATTACAGTGGACTAAATTGCATATATTAGTCTATTTATTGTCTGTGAAGACTTAAGAATTGGCTATTAATTTGCACTTAAACATTATGCCGTTCTTCGATAATGCAAGAACTGTTTGTTTAGTCTCGAACCCTTTGGTGCATCAGAGATTGCAGCTTGAATTTGTGACCCATTTATGTTTCCAACTAAAATTGTAGTTTTGACACTCATTTATGCTTGCCTGTTTTGTTGTATACGGTAACAACTTGTATTTACTTGTTGCAGCACCGGTCAGAAATACATATACACAGGATCAAATGATGGGTGCGTTTATATCTATGATGTGGTATGTAATCTGAAACATCTCATATTCTTACCATTTGCCCTTTTCCCCAAATATTTATTTTAATCAAGTTTTCCAATTTACACAGTGCAATTTGTAAAATTCAATGCTAGCCTGTTCCTATTTGTGAACAAAGTGCTGCCAAAACTAATGCTGTAATTGTTTTACCTCAGTAAAAGTTTAAAATCTTATGAATACCAACAATCGCTTCTCTATACTGACCCAAAAAAACCATAAAAAGAAAAGAAAAATAATGCCACATCAGCATCTGAATTTTGCTGGTGCCTTGATAATGTGAAGATATAAAACCTGTCCATAAGGAGTTCGGACTTTTGGATGCTTCCAGTGATCTGGGTTTCTGATCGTGACTTACTTTCTTGCTTGCGCTTCTTGCTGAGGCCTGGTTTTGGCTTTCAAAATAACAATCGGAACTGCAGTGACTGTGAGGTGTGATATGTTGATGCTATGTTAACTCTGCAATGCTTCAGGTGACTGGAGTTACAGTTGCAAGACTTGAACGGCATGCTGCGACCGTTAGAGACTGTAGCTGGCACCCCTACTTCCCCATGCTTGTCAGCTCATCCTGGGACTGCTCCATTGCTAGATGGGAATTTCCGGGAAATGATGAAGATCCTGGGTTGCCTAAGAAGAAAGCGAGGAGGAGACGTTCGCTAAGGCTATAGAACACAATATTGTAACAGTAAAATTTGATATGTGATGTCCAGTGGCTGATGAATGCTGATTTGTAAGTATGCCTGCAAATGTTTCTTGCAACTACAGAGGATATAATAAGCATCATGACATGATCACCATATTTGTTCATGTGTTTTTCAGCCACTGTCAGAATTTCATTGCATGATTGGGTGATAGGATATTTTGTTAGAAATGCTAGTAGGTGCCTCCTACCCTGAAATGTGCCTGGAAGGGTTGTAAGACTAATGTTTGGCATGATATATTGGAGAGTTGGGATGTTGATGACATTTTAGATGTGTTTTAAGGAATTTGAATGGTATACCAGAATCCATAACGATGGTCCATCATTGCACAGCTAACTTGGCCTTCCTTCCAAGGATCGTTTGCTCTCTGTTTTCCAATCTACTAAGGCAACTCCCTCAAACTCATAAAAGACCGACTGGAAAGCTCTGTGACTTCTGGATCGCACCTCGGTGGGGTCTACCACATTACCCTTTGCAATGGGCGGTCAGAATACCAAATTAATGGGATGAAGCAGTGCAAATTAAAGGGTGAAAGAACTCTGTGATGGTCCTGCTTTTTCAGGACATACCTCCACCGAGATTGTAATATTCCCAAGGTATCTCATCACCTTTTCAGTTAGAAATTGTCTTTATCCAACTTTTCTGGGCTAGAGAACGACAAGGTGGTAAAGGAAGCATTGCACAAGGTTTTTGACTCAGGACGAGCTTAGTTTATCTTAAGCAAGGTGCGTCGAGGAATTAGACTGCTGCCAGTGGAAACTATAGAGATGCTGCAGTGCTGATCCTAGATTCTAAGATGGGCTCAGAACATTATCATCTGTCTCTAATCTCCACATAAGATTGAAGTGCGCACAAATCTGAAACAAAAAAAATTCAGAAACAAGAGAGTTGTTCATAAACTTCACTAGCCTAGTAGGGAAGGGCATCACACGGTACTTAAAAGAAGACATCCAACTTGGGTCATTTCTACCCCTAGAGAAAGAACAATTGCTTGCCAGTGAGCTCTCAAATAGGAGAATTACAATCTAGAAAATGAAGAGTGTTGTATCGATCATGATCACCATCACAATCCTGTAGCCATTTCCCTATTACTTGCGGTCAGCATTATGGATCCTCCTATTTAGAGCCATCTCTGATGTTTTTCCAAATTTCTCTATATCCTTTCTCACAACCTTGATCTATGTTAATTTAAATATTTCTTTTCTTTTCCTACAACCTGCAACATAAAGTACATCTCCTTGTAGAAGGCTCCTCAAATCTTCGCCGTACATATCCGGCTATAAAGTACTGATCAATGCAAGAAACGTGATGGATCCAAATATTCACTGGTGGAAGAGGTCTTCACCTCTATAAAAACATATAACAGGGCATCATAGAGAAAATTGGATAGAAACTCGGCTCATTGCAGATCAAAATATTAGGTTTTACATCAGACTGATAGATAATCACCAACTCAAAGCAACCCAACTTTGATTACGAGTTGTGGTATCAACAAAACATGCAAAACAAAATTTGGTACCAAAACTGCAAGAGCTTGAACTGATATCAAAAGGTTAACGTCCCCTGGCCGCATAGGCAAAGGAGATGGCAGCAAGAACGGTGGTTGTAGCAGGATACAGCCATCTCTGCAGTCCTCCCTTCTTCTGAGCCTTGGCCACTTCATCCTGCAAGACCTTAAGCTCCCTGCTCATGTCCTCAATCTTCCCCACCCTACCCTTAAAGGCCATCTTGATGGCCTCCAACTCTTTCACAAATGGCTCCATCTCCTCATCCTTCTCTTCCTCATTACCAATACTCCGCTCGGCATTATTCTTTTTTCCTTCAACTAATCCATGCATCATTTCTGTGGTATCCTTCAGAAGGGAAAGAGCCCTCTGAGAGTTCGTACAGGCAGCTCGGAACTTTCTGTCCATATCCTCAAGACTCTGCCGAGCAGTTATCAGTTTCTTCTCAATTGAAGCTTTTTCTCCCTTCAGGACATCAGATTGCACCTTCCATTCCTCCTCCTTGTGAGCAAAGTCACCGAGTGCTCTCCGAAGCTGCTGCATCTCCTCTTCAGACTCATTGTTCCTCTTCTGCAACTCCTCAATTTGCACTCTCAGGCATCCTTCTTCCACCTTCTGAACATCGAGGTCTCTCCAAATAGAATCCCTCTCAGCCTGCAATTGGGTGTTTGTGTTGGTGGAGTCATTGCACAGAACTTGCAACTCACGAACAGTTAATCGGAACTGCTGCAACTCTTTCTGCAGAGTATCGATTTCAGACTGCTGGACAGCCCTCATTCCCTCAATTGCATCCTTCTCCCTTTCAATCTCCCCCATCCTGGTCCTCAGACCATCCAGCTCCTTCACATACGCCATCATCTGTTCCTCATAGTCAAGCAGAATTCCTACCTTCTCCTTCTCCACAGCATCCAACTCTGCCTGAAGCCTCTCGAGCTCCTCTGTAACCTTTTCATTCCTCTTCTCCGTCTCCACAACTTGAGACCGCAACCCTTCCTCCTCCTCCTTCAGCAATTCAGCAGCAGATTTAGAGTTATTGAGCTCAGCTTCCAGCCTATAATTGTTATCCGAAAGCCTCCGAAGCTCTGATTCTAAAGTCGATACTTTTGCAACAACAGCCTCCTTCTTGGAAACTTCAGAAAGCAGCTCCTCTGTGACCTCAACATTCTTCTTTTCCATCTCGGCAATTTCATTCCGCAACCCTTCTTCTCCTATCTTCATTGAATAAATAGCAGCCTTCAAACCACCAACCTCAGCCTCCAATATTTGATGGTTCTCAACAACGCTTTGACGCTCTGCTTCCAAAGCAGATACCTTTGCAGCAATCGCCTCTTCCTTGGCCTTCACCATCTCTACCTCTTCTTGCTTAATCTTGATCACTTCTTCAACACATTCTACCAACTGCCGATATTCGTCGAGGCTGGTTTCCATGGAAGCCTTCTCCTGGAGAAGAGAATGGATGGTTTCTTCCCTCTTCTTCCCCTGTTCCACAAGATCATTGCGCTCAAACTCTAACTTCCCAAGATTTGCTCCGGCTTCAGCTATACCAATCTCCAGGTCCCTGACATTGGCTTCCAGAACCCTCAGGTCCTTCTCCTTTCGATCAAGATCCATCAAGTTCGAATCTTTTTCCGATAGGGCAAGATCCAGAGCCTTCTTCATCTCATCCCTCTCTCCAGCCACCATCTCCAATCTCTCCCCGCTGCCCCTCAGCTCTTCCTCCATCGAATTCACCATCGCCTGCAGCGACCTCACCCGCTCCTCCGCCCCCGCCAGCGATCGGAGGTCGGCCTCCACCCGCCGCACTGCGGCCTCCCGCTCGGCGAGGCCGGAGGAGAGGATGAGGAGGCTGACGTCGCGCTCGACGCCGGCGACGAAGGCGTGGTCGTCGGAGAGGCCATCGAGGCGGGACCGGAGGTGGGCCACCTGCTGCCGCAGCTCCACCGTCTCCTTAACAAGGAGGTGGTTGAGAGTCTTAAGGCTCTCCATCTTGTCCGGTGAGGCATCTCGTGGCGGTGAGTGCGACTCCTCCTTCTCCGCCACCGCCACCGCCGGCGCTGGCGCCAGAGAGGCCTTCTTTCGGGCCATCGCGAACACTACATTAGGGGAAACTAGGGTTAAGGAAGGTTAGTGTCATGAGGAGGGGGAGAAAGGATTTAAATCAAGGGGTCTGGGGGAGGGGGAGTTCGAAATTCGAAATAGGTACCGGCGGGACGGACGGTTGGGATTCTACGTTTTCGAATCGACGTCTCTTTGTTTCGCCGCGTTTTACGATGCCCTTCGGATTCTAGATTTGCTCCGCGTGGAGAGGGATTAGATACGTTTATTTTTTTTTTTTTACTGGTAAATATTAGATACACTTGTTTAGCGTGGTGAGCATTAGATACACTTGTTTCTTGGCGAAGATTCGATGGACTTGTTCGTTGTGGCAGGGATTAGATGGACTTGTTTTCTTGTGGCGATACATTTTTTTGGCCCTTTTGGAGAAGATATTTTCCACGATAATACTATTATTTACACTATCCACTCAAATACAATAATGCTTTTAAAATAAATATTTACATGCTAAAATATATTTTTATTTGATAGATAGTGAAATCTTATAACATAGAATTTATAACTGGACTTGAGAGGCTATTTGATATCCTATATTTCTCTAGCAAAATATTCTAATATTAGTTTCGTACTCGCACATTGGGTGCTAGTTCTAGATCGCATAATTTATTATTTTATAAAATTAATTATTTATTTCTTGATAAATAAGTAAAAAATAATTATAAAATTAAAATTGATAAATATTATATAGCATCAATGATCAAGAAACTTCTTCTAAACAATATTCAATCATTGTAAACAATAAATTCATGAAATTTGAAGCGATAAACCCATAGTAAAATAACAGCTTATATATCTATTTATCTAAATTCCTGCTGTCAATTTAAATTTTCGGCTAAATACAATGGTAGTGGAATGAATGATAAAAAATTATCAATAATTTGCTGAACTCTAATTTAATTCAGATGAATGAATTTAAATTGCAATAATGTAATTGTTAGTTTTATGGGCCACAATACAATGCTTAGCTAAAGTCATGATAAAAAAATAATTTATTTATCTGTTTATTCAAATTCATGGTGTCAATCCATATTCTCAATTACATATAATAGTAGTAGAATGAATGATGAACAATCATCAATAATTTACTGAACTCTAATTTAATTCATATAAGTGAGCTTTAATTGCAAGAGTATAATTGTAAATTTTATGGGCCACAATACAATACTTTTTACTTTCTCTCTCTCTAGACAGTGCTTTTAAGATGCTTTCAATTGAGTATTTTAATAACATAATACTTTTCATTCTCTCTTTCTATTTTTAATAGGTACTTTCTTTCAATACTTTAATAACATAATGCTTTTTACATACTCTCTCTCTATAATTTTTACGTGGCATATTAAGATTTATTTTGATCCAGATGGCATTCATGTTTAATAATTTTATGCTTATGTGAATAGATTAAATTGATAATCCATTTTCTCTAAATTTCCATTTTCATATATATATATATATTAGATTCTGATTTTCTGATTTGCATCACACAGTGTACATCATGCAGTGCTGTGTAACCATCATTAAAAGGCAGACAGCTATTAAATAAAACTATTTTTCATATTATACACAATGTATCACTATTGATAGTTGTCTATCACGTGATGGTGGCCATCAAATGTTGGACAATAATAATCTATGGTATAAACTATGCACTGTAGTTATCAAAAGAAAGAAAAAGAGAGAGAGAGAGAGAGAGAGAGAACTATACACTGCAGAGAATTTTGGATCCTGGTAAGTTTTCAAATGACATGCTAGATCTCACCCACTCCAATCATCTCCAACAGGGTGAGATGGTCACTTTCACCTCTTGGTTACATCAGTACCAAGTTTCCGATTCTTAACACAACTGTTCGCCCGATAACTAAAGGGATGATGTAGCAGGATTTTTAGCTTTTGTGGTTCCCCAAGCGAGGATCTATAGGTGGTGTTACTTCAACTAAGAATCTTTTTGTGTAAGAGCTGGTTATTTCAACTTTCCCATAATCCACCTCTTCTGAAGCAGGGGGAATATAAATTGTTGGTAGCCTAACTGGTTCATGAAAACATAACTTTATTCTGGGACATTACATTGGACTTGCGTGTTCATATGAAGGTTATAGTTTATAGCTGAAAAAATGGATGACTCATCAATTTCCCAGGAAATAATGTTCAGTTTGTCCTCCTCGATATGGCTCTTTGAGAAGACAAATCATGTACGAGAACTTTGTTTTGATGCTGTCCTTGTCCTGCAGAGATTCCACAGGAACATTGAAAACTTTGTTTCTCTGCTATGGATTCGCAGACTTATAGGTGCTCTTTTTGACAGAATTGTGTTTGGTGAGGAATATTAGAATTCAGAGAGTGGTATCAGGTTCCCCTGTGGCCCACCGAAGATCTAAATGAGAAACAACAAGAGTTCTGCCAACTTATTTGGTCTGGAGCATTTAGAGAAACAAAAATCTTAAATGGTTTCGAAATGGGAAGTGGTACTCCTTTGCAAATAGCAAAAGAACATTTTATTAGTCATGAGCTCTAATATCTCTAGATCACATCCCTGTCTGTAGATTCATATCACTTGCAATCTGATAGACCAACAACAAACAAATTGATATAGATTTAAAAAATTACACGGAAATCTCAGGATCATTAAACCGGCCAAATTTGCTTCCTGAGAAATAGAAATTAACTTCCTCACATCAACTTCTAAGAAGTTTGCTCCGATGGGTATCTAAAATATATCTATAGCACAAAAGATAAGAATAAAATAAAATAAATTTAATTTTAATTTTAATTTTTTCTAAAAATAGGTTTCTTTCATCCCTGGCCCTCATGGATTGCATTGGACTATATGTTCAAGCTGAGTTAAATGTGCACTTTTGTGTGTGTGTTTTTTTTTTTGGGTTAAAAAGGGGCCAAAGATCCAAAAGAGACACAGAGAGAGAGAGAGAGAGAGAGAGAGAGAAACTGATGACGATGAAATTGAATTTTGATTCTATCCACTCAAACCATAATTCATATTCGATGCAGCAGCGTGGCAATAAAGGTGAAATCATAACCTTCCTCAAGTCCTACAGAGCATCAGCTGGCTGATTTGCTTCTTTGGATGCATGGATGGTGGTAAAAAAATTGAAAGATGAAAGGTATAGCTTAGTATCAATAAGAAGAGGACGAATGCTCCAAACATTATGTAGAATTGAACTATTTTTATGTAGATATGAAATTTATTTGATAACAACCATCGAATCATCTTCTATTACTGTAAGATTTTGGAAGGATATTAATGTGGCTGAAATTGGGTGCCATTCGAAATCTGAGATATCAGAGAAAATCTATAATGAAAATTCACATCCATCGAGAGTATTTTGACAAAGGATCCTTCGATGTTTAAGTTAGTCAAAATTTTTAGAACAGTAGAGAGAAAAAAGAGAAGAGAGTTTGCAGGAGAGCAAAATACTCCTCTCTTGATTCTCTCCTCTGTCTAGCTTGCTTATTTTAGAGTCTCCTTCGTATTTATTTTATATGGAGGTTGAATTCGTCGGTTGTTATCGAAACCTATAGATTTGTTAGGTTTGATTTTTTAGATTATTCGATCATATTTTGATCATTTAATGAGTAGGAAAACTCCACTAGCTAATTTTTATATCAAAATTATTAATCATGAATGTCCGTTACGGATTTTATCCATAAAAATAGTCGAGTCGATAGCTTTGGATCCATATCTAATGTGGTTTTATTAGTTCGGCTTGGGTGCACCCCCAAAAAGAGAAGTTCATTCGATGGGTCACCTTGGCAACATCTTCCATATGTCCAGGGGTACATGTATTCAAAAATTTCAAACGATAGCTAAATTTTTATAAAAATTTTCACATATACATAAATAAAAACAAATTGGTTATTTTTGAAAAAGCGCTCTGCATAAGTTTCCACGTGAAGGTGATGCCTGCTCTTGAAGTTTATTAAAAGGAACGTAGGTTCCGTTCCCATCATCAAAAGTTGTCATGTCATGCCATGCATTAAATTTATGAGTGCAGGAGACCCCGGAAAGTTAAGCGGAAGATGGGCCCTGCCAACCACCCACGGGACGGTGGGAAGAACACTTTTATTGTATCGTATGGTATGCGGCAGAGCACTTTTCAACGGTGGGTCCCCTGAGAACCATATGGAATGGGTCGACCCGATGATATTGGGTAGGAGCTTAGTTTGCTTTGCGGCCGGGGGAGGGTAAACAAGTAGACCTGAACCCATCTCCAGCTATGCGAAATTTTTTGCGCACCACCGCGGTGCAGAAAATCTGATACAAGACACATTATTTTATTTTATTAAATTATATAATTATTATTTTTTAATATATATTTAATATATATTAAATATTTATAATTTTATTTATTTATTTTAAATTTTGAATGATAAAAATATATATATTTTTAAAAAATTATGATATTCTATACTGATATTATAATATTCTGTATTAAAATTATAATTTTTTCTAAAAAATATCATAATTTTTCTATTAAATATTATAAAGAGAGAAGGATGCTTTCATCATTAAAAAAATATCATTGACGAAAATATTCTTCTCTGATATTATATGAAAAAAATTATGATATCTTATGTAAAAAATCATAATTTCAATACAGAATGCTATAATGTTAGCACGTGATGTTATAATTTTTTAAAATAAAAAAATATTTTTATCATTCAAAATTTTAAATTAAAAAATAAAATTATAGATATTAAATATATATTATAAAAAATAATTATGTGATCTAATAGAATAAAGTAACATATTTTACGTCAAATTTTTTATACTGCAGATGGTGCGCAAAGAATTTCTCCTCTGGTTGTAGGCAGATTCATACATGTACATAGTTTGTGGGTCCTTAAACTGAAGAAATTATATAAACACCACGTGGCTGTATACCGTCGTTCACAACAACCTATTTCCATTAGCTCCATTTATCAAGCATTCACCTTGCCGCACTGGTACAAAAATGAGCGATTAATAGAATCCACGTAAACGAACGATGGCCATATATAGTGCATATTTTGCAGGGTATGATTTCTCCATAAAGTGGTGTCCTTATCATGCTCCCCTTGCCGCTTGTACCAAGCGTGCAGGCTTCCTAACTTCTTTTATCTATCTTTTATTCGAGAAGAAATGGATTTATTGTGCATTTTCTAGGGGCACATGAGCCTATTCCTTTTTTATGTATATATTTCCTAGAATTTTTCTAGTAACTTGAAAAATAAAAGAAGCGAAAAGGATTGGTGTGCACCTTCCATTTATTGAGTATAACTCGATCATGATGATTGTTTAGATCCAGAGATATGTTCAAAATTGCATTGCCAATCTCCTTCTACATAACGACCTTACTATTCAGCTGTATATATTTTTCTATCAGATATATCTTTTAGGAGGTGAACATGACAGCTGACCAGGTGATTGTTTCTATCGCAGATTACTCTAGACCATTGCTATAGATTGATATGAGTATGATCACTAGATCACTTAAGAATTTTTTATTTTTTGATATTTCTAGATATGTTCATATAAGAATTATATAAATGATCATTTTTATCAAAAGAAAAAAAAAAAAAAAAAGATTGGTGTGCTGCCGGAGAGTGCATTTACTTGCACCTTCTATCATTTTGAGGGAAAAATCTGTAACACAACCTTATTGTGATACTCAACGACCAATGCATAGAGTTTCTATTGACCATGAGATATTTGGACGTCCAATGCACGTAAAAAGAGTATAAGGATGGCTGTGGTCTTCTATCCCCTTAGAGCGAGACTTGGAACTACAGTGGAAGGGAATTTAATCAATCAAAAGATCAACTATAACGAGAAATAGTGAAATAGATTAAAATGGGATTTATGGGTCATATTTTTTAAGCAATGCATAAGAGGAGAAAAAACTTGGAAGAGACATGCCAAACAACGGAACTAACATTTATTTGTGAATTTATGGAACATACAGGAAGACCAGCTGAATCAGAAGTGTGCTGCTCACTAGGAGAGTACCGAAACGTAGGAATTTTTTTATTAATAATAAAAATTATTAAAATAAAAAAAACTTGTTGAAAGAACAAAAGAGTGCAGATATTCATGCATATGAATAATTAATATGATATCACGTATGATATTAGCCATTCATGCATCAAACCTATTTTCCCATCTACAGTGCTTAAAAACTACCAGCGTCAAAGCGGCATGCTTTGTACTCTTAAGGCCGCACCCGGTTGGGATATAAAGTAGGGGTACGGTCTGGCATAGAACTTGTGACTTCCAAACGATCTTAAGAAAGCCTAATGTAAATGAGGATTAGTTATGCAACTCAAAGCTCCTTATTATGATAGACAAAACAATACAATGTATGATACTTATAGACTATGCCTATCATAAATAATTCAGTGTATGCTAGTCCTATGTTCTATAATGGATAAACTAGCCTTCCCTACATGTTATCCTGGTTTCCTATTCTCCCTTAATATCTCTCGAGTCCCTCACCCCCTCCCCCTCCAAAATTTTATCTTAAATCTGGAAAAGGACAAGCAACAAAGGTGGGCATATATATCATTTACCCACCTTATTAAGGGAACACATCACTAATTTTATTTGGGATTGTGATGCAGTAATCATCATTTTTCAGAATCATGATTAGTTTCATGTTTCTATGTCCATATAATTAGTGCACTTATTAGTCGCTTGATTATTTATCTGATCAAAATAACTAGATATATACATAGATAAGTGATAGATGACGAGGGTAAAAAAATGTTATCTATCTACTTCATGCCGAAAAGCAAATTTATTTTATAGTGCAAACGAACAATACAATTAGCTATTCCAGACAGGGATAAGAATTTATAGTCAAACAAAAGCAAGCGTTAACTTATTTCTTAGATATTCTATTAATATATATTTAATATACCGAGGCCTAGCCAGTTTATTTTCTCATTGCACAATGGATGCCTAAAACTAGATTGAGCAAAATAATTACAAACATAATATATGTTTGACGTGCTGCCTTTCAAAAAATTAAAAAAAAAAATTGGAAAAAGAACTACGGGGTTAGTTTATCATCCTGTGCATATTTTCCCTCATTTGTCTGCTCATGCTTGTCGGGCGGTCCTGGCTGTTTGCTCATCGTCGCCGGTTACAGGTTCATGGTGCCTTCAGGAACATGGCTGCTGTTGATACTTGTGAGAATAAAACAGAACGCATGGGAACAAAAGCTAAATCTTCTGCAACAATCTATGGTAACATGCATGAGTCTCCCAGCTTGCCTGGTTATCTCAAGTCCCTGCTTGATCTAAATTTTTCCACTCTAAACATCTACATTGCATGGCCGCCTTTGTGAATGTCAAATAGAACTCATGTCCCAATTCTCTTAATTTCTCCTTGAAAGCATCCTGTTGTCGCTGGGTTGAGCTAGCTAAGGCCGCAGAGCTGGAATAGGAGGAAAGAAGAACGATCGTAGGACAACTAGTCGAAACCTTCGAGTCGAATGCTGGTATTAGATCCTTAATCGATCTTGTTGGAGTAAACCAACTGACCTCCATAAACTGACTGATTTCCAGCACACACCAACCGACGTCCGACTCTGACCCACGAAACGAATAGACGATCCTAGAAGCGATTACCGACTATATGTCGGCTGAACAGACCGACGCTACTCTCGACCGACAACCGAACACCCCTCATCGAATCAAAATCAGCAGTCGGCCGATGTTCGGACTCTACAGATAATAAGTTACTTCGGCCGTCGGTATTTCAGAGTTACTAACCGACTCCCGACGAACAGTCGGCCGACTCATTTAAATATATCATAACCGTCACGAACGGTTACTCTACTGATATCGTGGCGTAATCCATGGAGATTAATAATCTATTACGAGATTACCATCCCGTGATTCTACGCCGCTAAATACGGGACTATATCCGGCAGTTACGACGATCTACTCTATAAAAAGAGGATAAGGCAACAAATTTCGGTAAGCTAATCTTGATACGCTGAGCTCTATCTCCGTTCTCATTCGACTATTGTCCAGTCTCCTTCTCTGACTTAAGCATCGGAGGATCCTCGCCAGAGACAACTTCGGTCAGTGCGGAGTTCATTTTGCAGGTGCTCGTTCTCGGTGAACAGGCAATGAGGGGATTAGCATCAACAGATTGACACGCTAGGAAAGGGGGAAACAGCGGCAAGAAGGAAACTCACAATGATGAGAACCAGAACTCAACGATCAACGATGACCGGCTCGGCGAGACACTCTTCCCGTCAGGAAGAGGCCCCTCCCCTGCCTTCGATAGCAGAGCTCAATTCTCTACATTCCATGACTACCACGAACACTCAGATTGCTGCGATCGTGCAACAAATGAACGTCCTCGCGGAGGCAGTCAAAAGCCTCCAACAATAGCAAACCCAACCACCATAATCACCGGTGGAGCAACCGGCGGCGCATTCAGCGCCTTCCAAGCATAGCCGCCGTCATTCGTGATGATCTCCGTCTCCTCCACCAGAGCGGCGATCTCGGCTCTCTCAACAGGATGAGCAGCGGCACTCACAGCAATCTCGATGCGCCACCCACCATTCACGGTGCCCTTCTCCTTTTCAGTTAGATCGAGCAAGGAAGGGGAAGCGACCGCAAATACCGTCTGTCTCTAATTCGTCAGGAGGATCAACCCCCAGAGTCTCCCATCACCGACGGTTTGAAGACTACGAACGTAAGTTCGAGGAAATCGACCACCGACTCGTCCAGCTCCAGACAGACGGTCAGAAATCGTCAAACGACTTCGATTTTCATATCGTCCAGCCTCTCTTCCAACTTATTTTGAACGAATCGATCCCGACTCGATTTAAGATGCCGCATGTGGAGTCCTATGATGGTTCCACCGACCCAATCGATCACCTCGAGAGTTATAAGGCTCTCATGACAATCTAGGGAGCAACTGATTCCCTCCTGTGCATTGGCTTTCCGGCCACACTTCGGAAAGCTGCTCGGGCCTGGTACTCTGGACTTCGATCGAAAAGTATCCACTCCTTCGAGCAGCTGGAACATTTCTTCATGGCCCATTTTAGCACCAGCCGGAGGCCGCCATGAACCTCGCATAGTCTCTTTTCGATCAAACAAGGAGAGACTAAAATACTTTGAGATTTCATGGTCTGATTCAATGTGGCCACGTTTGAGGTCAGAGACCTCAATGAAGACATGGCCATATTGGCCATGAAAAGAGATCTAAGGGGGTCCCGATTCACGAATTCACTGGATAAAATTCTCCCTCGGACGTATACTGAACTCTTAAAACGTGCGTACAAATACATGCACGCGGACGAAGGAGCTTCTGACCGGTGCCAGGTAAAAAATAAAGATCAGAAAAAAAAAAAGCAGAAGAAGAGTGGGGCTCCGGTCGAAACAAGTAGACCCCCATCCAACAAGCAAGCCTCACCCCGACGATGAAGTTCGAGGCTGATACATAACAAGTATAATTTCTATACCCCTCTCTCTGCTCTTTGTGTACGATCCTCATGGAGATCGAAGGGGCGGAATATCTACGACACCCTCCACCGATGAAAGTGAGGAACCGTGATCATAGAAAGTATTGTCGGTTCCACCAAGACCACGATCACGACACCAAAAAATGCATCCAACTCAAAAATAAAATAGAATCCCTAATACGATGTGGCTACCTCGAAAAATATAGGAGGGAGTCGCCGACTCAACCCTCTCTCGATCGACGATCCCAAATGACTGAGGAAGCTATGAATAACTAACCGACTGTGAAAGTCATCAACATGATCACCAGACGGCTGGATTGGGGGGCAACTCCCGACGAGGAGTCAATGAAGCATCTAAGACTCCATGATGTAATAACCTTCTTGGAGGAAGATGCTCGGAGAATTCAAACTCCCCACGATGGCGCTGTTATTGTTTCAGCAACAATAGTGAATTATGATGTAAAAAAGATACTTATTGATAATAAAAGCTCAACTGACGTTCTATTTTACTCGACCTTCTTCTGAATAAAATTGTCGATTAATTAACTTAGAAAAATCTCGACACCGTTAGTCGGCTTCATTGGAGATGTGGTCACAGTGGAAGAAAAAATCATCCTCCCCCTAACTACTGGGATTGAACTACAACAAAGCACCGTCTTCATAACCTTTACGATCGTCCGAGTATCCTTGGCCTACAACGTCATATTCGAAAGACCCAGACTAAATGCCCTGAGAATGATAGTCTCGACATACCACCTGTTGGTCCAATTTTCGACCAAAAATGACGTCAGAGAAATACACGGAGATCAACAACTCATCCGACGTTGTTTCACAATCTCCGTCCAGAATAATAAACCTGAGGACTCCCTGTCGGTCGACAAATTAGACCAAAGAGAGAATCAAGAAAGGGGTGAGCCAGCCGAATAATTAACTTCCATTCCGATAACAGAAAATCCCGAGCAAACAATCCGAATCGGATCACAATTGTCCGACTCAGAGTGATAACGACTAATCAAATTGCTTAAAGTCAATGCCGACATCTTTGCTTGGTCGGCCATGGACATGCCCGGCATTCCTCCAAAAATAATGACCCATCGGCTCAATATCAGTCCAAACGTCAAGCCGGTGAGACAGAAAAAGCAGTCATTTGCTCTAGAAAGACAGAAAGTCATTGATGAGGAAGTCGACAACCTACTCATAGTAGGATTCATCAGAAAAGCCACATATCCGGACTGGCTTGCCAACGTAGTCATGGTGAAAAAGGCCAACGAAAAATGAAAGATCTGCATCAACTACACTGACCTGAATCGAGCCTGTTCGAAAGACAGCTTTCCACTGTCAAAGATCGATCAGTTGGTAGACGCAACATCGGATTATCGACTACTGAGCTTCATGGATGCCTTTGCTGGATATAATCAAGTCTGCATGGCACTAGAGGACGAGGAACACACGACTTTCATGACTGACAAGGGCTTATACTGCTACAAAGTAATACCTTTCGGTCTAAAAAATATCAGAGCCATCTATCAACAACTCGTCAACAAAATCTTCAAAGCACAGATCAGACGAAACATGAAAGTGTACATGGACGACATACTGGTGAAAAGCACTCAGACTTCGAACCATATTCGAGATTTGGAAGAAGTTTTCAACACGCTCCGACGACACCAAATGAGGTTAAATCTGATCAAATATGCGTTCGGAGTGACTTCGAAAAAATTTTTTGGTTTCTTTATTTTACAACGAAAGATCGAAGCCAATCTTAAAAAAAATAAAAGCTATCATCAACATGAAGCATCCGAATACAAAGAAGGAGGTGCAACAACTGAATGGCAGAATCGCCGCACTCAATCGATTTATCTCTAGGTTAGCTGAAAGGTGTCTACCATTCTTCAAGACTTTGAGGCAAACGAAAAACTTCTCCTGGTCAGGTGAATGCCGACAAGCTTTCGAAGACCTAAAGAAGTACCTGGCTTCTCCACCTTTACTCATAAAATCAAAAGTCAGAGAAATACTATATCTCTACTTGACGACATCGACTGAGATGGTTAGCTCGGTACTCATTCGAAAAGATGAAAATCGAATTCACCGATCCGTCTACTATACCAGCAAAGTGCTCCACAATGTCGAAGTCCGATATTCAAGAGTGAAGAAAATGATCTACGCCCTGATCATATCGGCGCAACGGCTTTGCCTTTACTTCCAGGCACACTCTATTGCGGTCCTTACCGATCAACCATTAAAAGCAATCCTGTACTATCCTGATATATCGGGATGAACGGCGAAGTGAGCGGTAAAGCTAGACGAATTCAACATATAATACCGACCACGGTCATCCATGAAGACACAAGTTCTAGCCGACTTCATCGCAGAATGCACAATAGCTGACAATAAGTTGGAAGATGCAACCACAAAAGAGGCTGCAACCCTCGAGCCCGACCTAAGATCGACCTGGGTGCTGCATATCGATGGAGCATCAAATGCTCAAGGCAGCGGAGCTGGCCTCATTCTCACCAACTCAAAAGGGGTAATCACCGAGTACGCCCTTCGGTTCGACTTTAAAGCTTCAAATAATCAAGCCGAATACGAAGCTCTCTTAGCCGGTTTGAAAATAACTAAGGAGCTCGAGATTGACAGTCTGAAAGTCTTCACTGACTCTCAATTGATCGTGGGACAAGTCAAAGGCGAATTCAAAGCTCGAGATCCGATCATGACAATATACCTTCAAAAGGTGAAAGACCTCGTGACGAATTTAAGATACTTTGAGATCTTCCACATACCCAGGATCGAAAATGTTCGAGCTGATGTATTTTTCAGATTGGCAATGACTGCTTACAGTTCGCTGGGCCGAACATTCGTGAAGTGTCTTGAACAATCGAGCATCGACAGAAATGAAAAAGTATTGCAGCTAACAGACGAACCAGGTTGGATGGATCCGATCATCTGGTAGTTGTCTGACAGAGTTCCCTGAGGACCCTGTGGAAGCAAAACGAACCTGATGGGCAGCTTCCCAGTATGTGATGATGGATGATCGTCTCTACAAAAGATCATTCTCCCTTCTCTTACTGAAGTGCCTAGGACCGACTGATGCTGATTATGCACTTAAAGAAGTACATGAAGAAATTTGTGGAAGCCACTTGGGGGGCAAGTCCCTAGCCTACAAGATTTTGTGATAAGGTTACTATTGGCCCATTATGAAAAAGGATGCGGTTGACTTGGTCCGGAGGTACGAATCATGCCAGAAGTATTCCAACGTACAGCATCAACCCGCCAGTTGGCTAACGTACATTGTCGCACCCGAGCCTTTCGCTCGGTGGGGAATCAACATACTCGGTCCTGTCCCCCGACATCTGGCCAAAGAAAATTCATAGTGGTCGCAATTGACTATTTGACCAAGTGGATAGAAGCCGAATCCCTGGCCCAAATCATCGAACGTAAAATGAAAGATTTCATCCAGAAATCCATCATCTACAGATTCGGACTGTCGCATACCATCATCACCGACAACGGACGATAATTCGATAATCAGAATTTTAGAGAATTCTGTATGAAATTCTATATTACACATAAGCTTACATCAGTCGGACACCTGTAATCAAACAGAGAGGTTGAGGTGACCAACCGAACAATCTTGCATGGGTTAAAGACCCGACTGAATGAGGCTAAAGATCTTTGGATCGAAGAGCTATATCCAGTCTTATGGACGTATCGAACAACTCTCCATATACTGACTGGAGAGTCTCCTTTCAACTTAGCCTACGAAAAGAAGGTGATGATCCCACTCGAGATCAGATTACCATCGATAAGAGTTAAGCAATACAATGAACCGGACAACTTTGAGTGTCGAAGAGCCGACTTGGATCTCCTACTAGAACTCCAATGCGAAGCTTAACTTCGCATGGCCACATACCGACAAGAGATAGCTCGGTACAATAACACCAAAGTCAAGCCGAAAGTTTTTCGATCAGGAGACTTAGTTCTGAGAAAAGCAAAAATTTCAAAACCTCTAGATCAAGGAAAGCTATCTCCGAACTGGGAAGGACCTTACAGGATATCAGAGACAAACATGTCGGGTGCCTATCGGCTTGAAACCTTGGAAGGTTTGATTATTCTCTGAATATGAAATATCGACAATCTAAAGTTGTACTATCAGTGATTCTTGTACGTACTTAGAAATACAGTTTTGTTTCAGAATCGTAAACCAGACTTCTAATGAAATATCGATCCTCATTGTGGAGGCCGGATCATCGATGTCACGGCTTGGGGTCTGATTTTCTAAAGAAGTCAGAAACCTTCAGCCTGACCACAGACTGCATCCTGATTCTCCTGCAGAACCGACCTATCTACTTCAACGGGAGGCTAGCACCGGCCATGCAGATTTCCTCCACAAAAGCCGTGCCGCCCCCATAGTCAGCTTTCTTTTCAAATGGCTGGCTAATTTGTCGACTTGGTGTCAACTAAGAAAGGCAAAATATCAAAACGATCAAGGTCGGATTGAAATTATACCGACACGGCTACAACCAGTCGAGAGATATTCGGCTTGTCACTATTTATCAGATAATACGACGTATGAACCCGATCAAGGTCCGGATAATGGATATACGACTTACTATCATTATCCTAATTAAATACGTTGGAAACTACATGACTAGCAGACCTTACAATCTATGGGACGATTGGATCTATGATCTACGTTCGGAGATTACTCCACGGACGGACATCACAGACATTTCAGCAAACAAAAATTCTATATCTTGAAGGAAAATATTTTCATTCATTATCAGAAAAGAAAGTACAAAATTGGATCGAAGTCTGATTACAACTCTCTTTACAAAAGAAAAAAAGATACACCGACTAATCTTCGCCGCCGCCTTTCATTCCGTTGAAGAATCGACGGATTCACTTTGAATCGGCTTCTCCAACAAACTTTACCTTCCAGCTCGAGAACGATACGAATCGGATCAGACTATGAAGATGGTTGGCCGATCATACTGTCCGACCAACCATGCCAACAGCCTGACCCACTTCTACATGAAGAATGCGATCAATGACTGCACCCTCCTTGCTGAAGCCCGACCGGCAACCGAAGCTAGAGACGAGCTTCAGATTTTCATCCACCGACGAAAATGACTTTAATCATGCAGCTAAGACGGAGACGTGGAATACACGGTAACGGGTCGTCGACCCCACCATCGGCACCAGGGGCGAAAAGCTGACGTCAGCTCAAAGCATAATTTCGCTTTCGAAACTGACTTATAATCGGACCACATAACAGAAAAATCTCTAGATCCGACAGGGAGCCGTCGGTCAGAATCTCCAACCAACCATCCCTTGCAAGAACCTCACCCATCAAAACTATTTGGAAGTTTCTGGAAAACAACAAGAAATAGTTTTCACTTGAGAGCGGCTCTCTGACAAAGCTCTCCCATCAGAAAGGATGAAATGAGGGATGAGTACCTGGCTGATAGCAGCTCCTTTATATGAAAATGTCCGACGGCCCATATGAAAGCGGTTAGATTGAGAACACGTCGGACAACGACACGTGGCAATATCTGGGCCGATCATGGATCGGACAGTTTAATGCACCTGCCTCAGGTTGAACCATGTCATCCCTATCCGCGTGAATATCTTCGACCCAATGGCACCTCGACATGTGGTGAAAATCTACATGCCAGAATTAAATCCTGCGACGTCGGTTCGTCTTTCCAATGTAATTGCTGGCACCGGCTCACCTTTTCGATATGACACCTGCCACCAAATCCTCCTGCCGATATGATGGTTCGAAAGCAACAAAATGACTATTCGGCCGTACTCCAACGAAGATGGTGTCAGAGCCAAAATTCGACATGACAGACAACAACTCCTTTCATCCAAAGTAATTAACCACGTGACGACGCATGCAATGATCCACCATTGGACTCGAGAGTGGGGGGGCAACTGTTGGAGTAAACCAACCGACCTTCATATATCGACCAATCTCTGACACACACTAACCGATACCCAACTCTGACCCACCAAACGAATAGACGATCCTGGAAGCGATTACTGACTATATGTCGGCTGAGTAGATCGACGCTACTCTCGACTGATCAATCGAAGACCTCTCACCGAATCAAGATCGATAGACGGTCGATGTTCGGACTTTACAGACAATAAGCTACTTCGACCGTCAGTATTTCAGAGTTACTAACCAACAACCGACTCCCGACGAACAGTCGGCCGACTCATTCAAATATATCATAACCGTCACCAACGGTTACTCTACTGATATCACAGCGTAATCCATGAGAATTAATAATCCACTATGAGATTACCATCCTGTGATTCTACGCCGCTAAATATGGGACCATATCCGGCAGTTACGATGATCTATTTTATAAAAAGGGGATAAGGCAATAAATTTCGGTAAGCTAATCTTGATACGCTGAGCTCTATCTCCATTCTCATTCGACTGTTGTCCAGTCTCCTTCTCTGACTTAAGCATCGGAGGGTTCCTGTCGGAGATAACTTCGATCAGTGTAGACTTTATTTTGCAGGTGTTCGTTCTTGGTGAACAGCCGACGAGGAGATTAGCAGCAACAGATCTCTTGAGTCGGATTTTGCAAAATCACTAAAGACAGGAAAGATCTCACACTAGGGGGTTCCCTAGTGATGGATCCTCTGATGTCTAAATCAGTCTCTCGCAGAAATGAACAGAAGATATTTGAGCTTTTAGATAGAGCTTAATAGTAGAGTCGAGTATGAAGAATGGTACATTGGAGTAAAAGAATGAAAAATAGAAGCTCGGAGGATCCGTGCGGAGTATGAACATTAGAGATGGAGTCAGAAGAACTTAGAGTTCTTTGGAGGAGATAGATTCCAATTCATACGGAATCCATCTTTGGGAAAAGGCATGCAAAGCAAGTATTCTCCTATATGGAGGGTCTCAAAGAATAGAGTTTTATAAATGAAGATGGGTATACGTCGTTTTTGAAAATGTACACAATTTGCTAGGGAACAACGATTGCCATTAGAGAATAATAACTTACACGTTCCAGAGGTTGTTGAGATTACGGATCTTATTGAGTGAAAAAGTGGAGCAGTGAATGGATTAGCTGCTTATGATCTTACGGATAGAGACTCTTGAGCTTCTCCAGTACGATCATAAGAGATCAGATGATAGCGGTTGGATAGTGACTCCATTACTTCTGTCAAAGACATATGTCGGGTTGCTATTGGTTCTCCAATGCTACGGCGCAAGTCCATACTAGAGTGCATCACATTCAATAATTAAAAAAAAATATCAAGAATTTGTATTTTCTGAAGATCCAAATATTTATCCATACATTTTCAAATCCAAAGAGAAATAAACGAGAATACAATTTAAAACTTATAATCTATTAATAGGCAGTAGCTAAATTAGTGATTCATGAGCAGTTTTTTTTTCAAAAAAAAAGAGTAATTGAGAAACTGTTATGTCCTTTATTTTTGGTCCACTTTTATGCATAAAATTGGCTAAGCTTAAATGGTAACAATCCCTAAACAATCCAAACCACCTAAGCCTCCACCTCCAAAATTTTATTTTCATCTCCCCATGGCAGCCCCTTGCTCTATCTTTTTTTTTTTTTTTTTAAATAAAAAAAAGATTTTCTCTATTGTATTTTCCAAAACAAAATTAAAAAAATACAATTTTCGTAGGATCCCTCCTCACCCCTTCCTCCATCCACACTGCGCCGCCGGCCGCGTCTTCCGCCTGCCGGCCTTCACCGGGCACGGCGTGTCCACAGGCGGCACCATGCAATTATACTGCAAACACAGCGACGTGCGCGCCGGAATGGTCTTCGCCGGGTTGATCCCAAACCCCGTCAAGTAATTATGCTGCAGATAGAGCACCCTGATCGCTCCCGCCACCACTCTGTCCACGAACGTCGCCGGCACATTGCCGGAAAACCCGTTATTATTCAGATACAACCTCTCCGCCGCCGCCAGCGCCGCCGGCGCCGTCCCGCTCAGCCGGTTATAGCTTAAATCCACCGTCGCCCCGGCCGGCATCGAACCAACCGGCCGAACCGGGCCGGAGAAGTCGTTGCGCTGGAGCTGGAGGGAGGAGATGGGGAAGGAGAAGATTTGGCCGGGGATCGGGCCGGAGAGCTGGTTCATGCTGAGGTCGAGGTAGTTGAGCCGGGCGAGCCGGGGGAGGACGCGGTCGACCGGGCCAGAGAGGCGGTTGGAGGCGAGGGACAGGTAGCGGAGAGAAGGCGGAAGGGCGGGGATCCCTTCAGAGAGGGAGTTCCACTTGAGATCGAGGCGGAGGAGAGGAGAGGAGAGGGGGAAGGGAGGGATTCGGCCGGAGAGGCGGTTGCGGCAGAGGACGAGGTTGGAGAGAGCCGGGATGGCGGCGATCGCGGGGGGGATCTGGCCGGAGAGGAGGTTGAAGCTGAGGTCGAGGGTACTGAGATGGCGGAGGGAGGCGAGGGAGGGGGGAACGGAGCCGGAGAGGAAGTTTCGGCTGAGAGCGAGGAAGCGGAGGGAGCGGCAGAGGGAGAGGGAGGTGGGGATGGGGCCGGCGACGCGGCCGGGGACGAGGGAGAGCTCGGCGAGGGCGGAGAGGCGGCCGAGGGAGGGGGAGAGGCGGCCGGCGAGGCCGGGGGAGCCGGCGCGGGGGTCGCCGAGGGCGAGGGCGACGACGCGGTCGCGGGAGCAGAGGACGCCCGGGAAGGTGCAGGGGTCGCCGGTGAAGTCCCAGCGGGCGAAGAAGGTGGAGCCGGGGGCGTCGGAGAGGTACTTGCGGATGGATTGCAGGGCCAGGAAGTCTACGGGGTCCAACATACCGAAGCTTCTCCAGCACGAAAGTAGAAGCATCATAAAGAGGATGACTGGTGTTCTTCTCATTATGGCAATGCAAGTGTTTGAGAGGAGGGAGAGAGAGAGAGAGAGAGGAGGGAGTTAGATATGTAGGAGGGAAGGCATGGGTGGGTGGAGTTGTAAATAGGGAGAGGAGGAGGAAAGAGAGGTGGCAGAGGAGTCTTGGAGATGAAGTCTAGGTATATTTTAGTATCTCTAATGATTTACTTGGAGGTGGTGCTGTGCTTGGAGTTCTCACCCTCCAATCTCTGTTTCATTCTTGCTCTGGGTCCATGTCCCTGTGCCTGCTCATGTATTGGGAAGAAGCCAGCCAACCATGGTCTGTCAGTCTATAGTGTTACTTAAATGCAAGTAATAGAAGTTTTTGTTGTTGTTTTATATATGGGTAAAATAAAATATCCTACATCAATGGAAGAAAAGTCTTCAATTAAAGTTTTGAAGTTCTGATAAGTGTTTATGAGTGATAGTGTTGTGCTTGAGTTAAATGATAATTATTTCACATTGGTAACCCTTCCACTCCTGAAGAAATTTCGGATTAATGCAAATATTACTCTTAACTTGGGATGAAAATTACAATTAATGCGATTTGATTGGGTTTAATGATAAATTAATTTCGGATGTATGCCTCCAGCGTCACGTGCACGTGGAAAAGGCCGCAAAGGCGAACCACCTCGTTCTCCCCCTGCCAAATAAATTAATAATAAATGACACATCCGTGGGGACTATATTGAGCTGGCAGGTCAAAGGGCCATAGGTCTTTTGTGTGTAACTAATATGGTTCCAGGCGTCCCATCTCGTTGAATGACCAGCCACATCAACAAGAGACATTTTGTCATTTTTGGCAAGAAATCTTGAGTGATTGTTACTAAATCAACTCATAATTGCATATATTTGAATGTTATTATCATATTTAATTTGAAAATAATTAATTTTTTTAAAAAAATAATAAATATATATATATTTCAAAAAATAGAGTCGGAAAATATTATGAAATGCTTGAACAACCGACAAAACTGAAGATGTTACAAAAGCTCACAATGAATTAGTGGGGTCTCATGGATAAAAGGACTTAAGAGAGCAAGACTTATATGACTAAATAAAAAAATAGGGATAGAGTATTTGCTATTTATAATTTTTATTTTATTTATCTTCTATGTTTGTTGGAAATTAAATAAGAATTTTTTTTGAATATTTTAAAAAATTATATATATGCTTAAAAACAAATAGTTGGACTACTTTGTTGATAGAGATTTTTTTAGAATTACATGATTAAAAAAAACTATAGCTAAATCTTTATATTCCTAGCAACCAATGTGAAAATTCAATAGTATCTTATAATAGCATTTTGACTTTATCAAATAGATATTACATATAATAGCACTCCATATGCATGATATGTGCAGTTACTAATAGATAAGATACACTAAAGGAATAGAAAAAGCATAGTATTAATATGCAAATTCTCAGCTCTGCCCAACAAGACATATTTTTCTTGTTTGTGTTTCTAATTAAATTGTGTGAAGCTCTTAAGAGTGAGAATTAATAGGATTTTATGGTCATCTTTTTTTTCTTTATTTTTTTTATTTTATTTTCATATAAAAGATCTCTTTCCTTCATTGGGCAAATTGGGCGGTTAAAGACTGGCAGAAGATTAGGTATGGGTGGCAGAGTATGCATTGATCGTAGGCTTTTTTGACCTTTGGCCGTATGAAACTTTTGTGCTTCATCAGCGCTGACAAATTTTTTTACGGCAGCCAGGCTGTGATACGGAGCTGCAAAGCGCTTGGCAGACAAAGTTGCCTGTGGTCTCGTACTGCGTAAAATTTCCCTTTTTATGGTCCCAGATTGCGTGTTTGCATGCTACATGGAGACGAGGACAACCAGACCGATTTGGTGGGGTAACAACTTTTCCTTTAAACATGATGGATTGTGCGTCCGTATGCTTATTGTTGAGCATGGTGGGACATTAATATATAACCAATTTTTTCTTGTCTCTTAATTCGATATGACTCTTTTGGAAGCTAATGAAGCATTTGTATGCTAGCTCTCAGAATTGTATCATACGTGATAGAAAAAATACTTGTTCTCCAAAGCTGTGAGCGCTTTGGAAGCTATCGTAAAAAGAATGAACAATATTGTAATGGTTTTTGTAATGATACATGTTGCAAAGGTACACTTTCTATATATTTCCTAGTTCAATTTCATGCATTCAGTCTGATCTCTTCCGAAGATTCACTTTCTTTCTGTGAAGTCAGGATCGTGCGACGATCACTTTAAGATTAATTGAATCAAAAAATTTAAAATACTTTGAGATATGCATAAGGTATGATCTAATGATCAAAAAAATCGATCACTCTCTTACGTGAAACATACAATCTGAATCCTAAAAATCCTTGATGGAAACTTTTCTATGCCACATCTTTTGACGCCAAGAGAAATTGGTCCGGTGGACTTGGGCATCCAAAGCCTCTTTCTTGTGTCGCGTTGTTTTCTGGGAGACCGGATTCTCTCCACTCTTTATTATTTTTTTTCAAGCTTTCAATTGGAACATTTTGTTCTTCGCGCACTGCACTTTCCTCACCTGCATGTACGCTTGTGCTTGACTTCTTGGTAGAAAGTGTGGGCCCACCGCATCTAACGGCCCTTCATGAGGAAAACATGTTCATGACGTGGCAAAAAATGTTGGCTTTTGTATTCAAGGTAAGGGCCTGTAAAAATCCTGTTTGCTGTTTGACACTAACAGATCATGAGGGTGCGATCAGTCCGGGATCGGTCGATTTCGAGCTTGAAAATTATGTATAAGCTCGGTTTGTTCGTCACTTGATTAAGTCTAATTCCAGCCTAATTTCAAATGGAGAGCTAAGTACTACTCTATCAACTCATAATCCATCCAAACATACCAAGCTCGAATTGGACATGAACTTAGCTTAGTTTAAGCTCTATTCAAGCTTAATTTGGCTTTGATTCAATGGTTGATTATATGCAACAAGAACCAAAGATTGGCTGTTAATTGGGTTAGATCCCATGGTTGATTTACACCAACTAATATATATTAGAATATATTTTATCAATTTCAAAGCCTCATCAAATCAAGTATGATTGAGCTGAGTTTTTATGCTTGGTTTGGATCTGATTTTGAACCTATAAATCAAGTTCAAGCTTGATTCGAGCTTATCTTGAACCGAACTCAAGTCTAACATGACATACGTAGATCAATTGATAATCCTGGTCATAAGTTTTGCCTACATTTTGATCCTTCGCTTATAGAATATGAGTGGTAGGTGAGACAACGGAGGCAGTTGGGGCAGCAAAGCTTAACTCATTGAAGCTTAGAAAATTAATGACAAAAGAGAGATTTTTTGGTTGATGGTGTTACGACAGGATTCGGTACCACAAAATATAGTAGAAAAAAAAAATAAAATAAAAAATATAATATAAATATATAGATCGGCCTCAAGCCTACCTCCACAGAGCGTGCAAGCTTCATTATGAGAGAATAAAACAAAATCAATACAAGGGGAACTCACCACTCAACCCTTTTACAACAGTCTCTCAAGAAAAAGCTCCAAAATCCTCATAAAAATTTTCTGAAATCTTTGTTGAAGCCTTTCTACACCTCCAGGACGTCACCAGCTTTCCAACATAACTAACGGCTCATCAATCGGAGTTTTATAGACTTCAAAAACTCAAAAATACTGTTATACTAGGAAACAGAGTTCCAATCAAATCTAGAATCACCCGTGGCCGTCCGATTGTGAACGGCTTGCACCAGATCCATCCGATTGCGCACATCAGGGCCACAGATCATCTGATCAAATCTGAAATCAACCTCAACCGTCCAATGGTGACCGGCTATGATCTGGACTGTCGGATCGTGCAAAAAGTAGTCTGAACTGTGCATGGACCGCATGTTCGGTCCACGCGATCCCATGGACCGCCTAGTGCCTCGTGATTCACGGTGGATCGCACAAGGGCACTGGGTCACCCGCACGTGCTAGGCCGGCTCACGCACGTGCCTATGTTGGGCCCACCCGCTCACTGGGCTACGTGCGCCTGCGCGCACGCGCGTCTCTGCCAAGCCTGGTGGCACCACCGTCGGCCTGTTGTCGGTCGTCGACCGTTTCTATTTGAACTGTTTTTGGGCTCGTTGGACTCTGTTCGTCATCCTGGATCTCACTGTGGATTCAATATGGATCGAATCTTGAGGTATATTTTCTAACAATTTTCATCTCGACTCGATATTCGGTCTCCACCTATCTTTGAGAACATGTGATCCATCTCACCCCCATGTCCTGGGGCATGCCTGCTGTCTCATAGATGGACAAACATGGGAGTCGAGCCAGGCCGCTCAATCCCACATCCGTCATGGGTTGTCTCCACTCTGACCAAAAATCTGCTCAGGGTATCATCCTGCGGTATTAGAAATCTCATCCTGCGACGTCGCCCCTCGTCCTTCCGTGTCTCCTGTCTCGTGTCCGATCCACCTCTACCTGGAGCTCCACCTCGCTTTGGGCTCCTGAAGCTCCACCTTGCATTGGGCTCCCTGTTAGGTAGTAATGTCCTCTCGTCCTCTTCTTCTCTTCCAGAACAATCCTATCACCGTGCAACACCTTCAGAATTCCTCCACTAGCTATCGTCTTGTAGCCTCTCGAATTCAGTCTGTTCAGTGAGATAAGATTCTATCTAAAATCGGACATGTATCAGACCTCCCCCAATCTCCTCACTGCACCATCATATGTCCTCCAGCTGATCGTTTTGATGCCTTTGATCGCATAGTTCGATCTATCTGACAGATAAACAGTATCCTCATTGCTCTCCAGGGAGTTAAACTGCTCCTCTCTGCAACATACATGATGGGTGCATATAGAATCTAAAATCTGCTGCTGGGAAGAAATAGATACCTCGTCAGATATCTTTAGGATATCACCCTCTGAGTCGCTACTGGCCGTCGCTGTAGTAGCCCTCGTCCGATCTCTGAGTTGAGAGTAATTTCTAGCTAGATGCTCCAACTTGTCACATTGGTAACATCTAGTCTTGCTCAGGTCTCTCATCCTGGACTTGGACCACCCTCGCTGAGATTTTCTGTCACCCTGTCTACCGCCTCCTGCTCTTCCAGAAACTATCAAAGCTGAACTGCCGCCTCAGCTTGAAGCTGGATTCTTCCCTCCGAGAAACTCGTTCTGGAGAATCGCCGTGGTAACCTCGTCCATCTTGATGGTGCTCTTTTCCACTAGAAGAGCAGTCACCAAGGACTCATACGAAGGGAGAAGCGATGCTAGCAAGACCAATGTCCTGGTCTTCTTCTCAACTTTCTCGTCAACGCTGAGGAGGTCAGTGAGGATCTTCTGAAAGTGGCAGAGATGCTCTTGTATGCTCTGTTCTTTAGTCATCTACAGCTGGTAAAACTTCCTCCAGAGGAAGAGGATGTTGGTGAGAGACTTTGCCATGTACAACTCCTTGAGCTTTGACCACAGCAACGTCGGAGAAGTTTCGCCAAGCACATTAATCACCACTTCATCCATTAGATACAAGCGGATCGTACTAACCGTATGCATCTGAAGCCGCCTCTAATCCTGCACCTCCATGGTGGTCGGCTTCTCGTCGCACAAGAGAGCATCGATCAACCCTTACTGGATGAGCACGTCTTTCACCCTTGTCTGCCACAAGGAAAAATTACTCTTTCCATCAAACCTGTTGATCTCTATCTTGATTGTGCTTGTCTTCTCTATCTTCTATCTCATTCACCATCGTTGCAACCTACGCTTTGGCACCACCTTGCTTTGATACCAATTATTGTGCCGGGATCCGGTACCACAAGATGCAGCAGGAAGAAAGAAGAAACAAAATAAGAAACACAATATAAATACGTAAATCGGTCTCAAGCCTATCTCTACGGGGCATGCAAGCTTTACTATGAGAGAATAAAATAAAATTAATACAAGAGAAACTCACCACTCAACCCTTATATAAGAGTCTCTTAAGAAAAAGTCTCACAATCCTCACAAAAGCTCTCTGAAACCTCTGTCGAAGCCTTTCTATACCTCTAAAACGTCACCAACTTTTCAATGCAACTGACGGCTCGTTAATCAGAGTTTTATAGATTTTAGAAACTTCAAAACACTGTTATATTAGGAAACAGAGTTTCAATCAAGCCTAGAATCATCTATGGCTGTACGATCGTGACTAGCTCGCACCAGAGCCATCCGATCATGCACATCAGGGCCACAGATCACCTGATCAAATCCGAAATCAATCTCAGCTGTTTGATCGTGACCGACTATGATCTGGACCGTTGGATTGCGTAAAAAATAGCTTGAATCGCACGTGGATCGTATGTTCAGTCCATGCGATCCCATGGGCCGCCCAGCGCCTTGCGGTCCACGATGGACCGCGTAAGGGCATTGGGTCGCCCGCACGCACTGGGTTGGCCTATGCGTGCGCCCGCGCTGGGTCTGCCCGCGCTAGGCCGTGCGTGCCTGCATGTGCGCGCATCTCCGTCGGGCCCGGCGGTGCCATCGCCGGCCTCCACCGGCCTGCTGCAGCCGTCGTTGCCTAGTGCACCGTGCCGCTCTTCTTTTATGCGTATCTTCGTCGTTTGGATTCCGTTTGGACTGTTTTTGAGCTCGTTGGACTCTGTTCGTTGTCTTGGATTTCGCTGTAGGTTCAATGTAGATCGAATCTCGAGGCATATTTTCTAATAGAAGGGTAGCTATGAAGCAATGGTCAACATCAAAAACCAAAAAGATACAAACTTATGCATATATTTCAACTTTCATGTTTTAGGGCCATAGTTTTTGATCCATTTGTTTTCGCATCATCACAATTTATTCTAGATCTCTTGCTTGGCCGTGGTTGTCCATTTTCTAACAGATAGAAGGGTAGCTATGAAGCAATGGTCAACATCAAAAACCAAAAAGATACAAACTTATGCATATATTTCAACTTTCATGTTTTAGGGCCATAGTTTTTGATCCATTTGTTTTCGCATCATCACAATTTATTCTAGATCTCTTGCTTGGCCGTGGTTGTCCATTTTCTAACAGATAGAAGGGTAGCTATGAAGCAATGGTCAACATCAAAAACCAAAAAGATACAAACTTATGCATATATTTCAACTTTCATGTTTTAGGGCCATAGTTTTTGATCCATTTGTTTTCGCATCATCACAATTTATTCTAGATCTCTTGCTTGGCCATGGTTGTCACCCAAAGCCCTTTTCACGTAAAATCTGACAAGGTTCGTCTAGCATGAGCTTGGATGTATTGATTACCTACCAAACGTTTTTTCTCACTTGCATGTGCTTGAGAAATATTGCATTTGAAGCAAATGAGTTTTTGTTATACACATGGTAAAAATTAAGAATTTAAGTTTTCTTTCTTATCTAAATTAGGACTCCTCGAGTCTCCTCTTGCATTATGAGACACATATTTGGACTTAAAACACCACCAAACAAATTAAGATCGATGGTGATACCTAAAGGATTTTGAACTCGACTAATTAACATGCCTTGGTAAGTGCAATCTTATCTTTAACCGTGTGAAATCAAGAAAAATATTCTTGAAAATAAACAGAGATGAAATTATGCAAGAGTATTGGATTGTGGGGGGAAAAAATCAGAGAACTGTAAGAAAGGTTTGGCAATTATGACTCTCTCAATTTCTAGTTGCAAGAAAGTAGTTTCCATGGAAGGATAAAGTTGCGTCAGGGACTGGGTTTTGTCTAGTTAATTAGGGGACTCTAAATATATCTAAGAGCCTAGGAGGGCTAGTATCAAAGATTGATACATTTAGTTTACCAAAAAAGAAGACCGATACATCTGTGTATGAGTGTGTTGAGAGAGAGAGAAAGAGTTTTCATGTGGCTTTGAGGTTCCTTTTATAGCAAGGAGGTGGGTTTGTGATAAGGTACGCAAGCTATCCTTATGCTCTCATGTTCACCACTTCTCTCCTATTGCTTCAAATTTGCACACCAAGCAAGTATTGTCATATATCATCATCTCCCCCGGGTTGATGTGTGCTTTATGCATCGTGTACCCTCCTCCTATTGTCACCTGGTCCCCATCTATCCATTATTTTGACTGCATTAGATTACAGTAGCACATTGCCTGAAAATCGTAGGTGCACTCAATTGACCCACCAATATCAACCCTCACTCATTTTGATAAAACTTAATTAGCTGTCACATGTACCTCAAAAAATAATGATGAGGGCTATCCTAGTAGTTATTCTATCTACGAACGACCTGATTAGGGAGAAAGAAGATTTTTCTCAATTTACTGAACTCAAATCTTCTAAAAAAAGAAAAAGAAAGAAAGATTTACGAAAGTAGGACTTAATTTTTTTTTTTTTTATTGACTGATTTTAAAATTGAGATATGTAGCTTTTATTTATAATGACGAGGTTTGCTCTTGCTCAATTCGGATTGAATTTCTCTACCTAGTTTCCATGAGGACTATTTTATCTAAAATAGAGGTAAAATAGACATGTCAAGTATAAGTAACTTAAGAAAATCTAAAATTCTTCGAGAGGTAGATCTCAATTTTTACATCAATTTTATTTTCTATTGCTCTATCAGATTCTTCTCAGTTTGAAAAATATCTCTAATCAAACTCCTATCCGAAAAAAAAAATTTAGTTTGATCAGCCTTTTCAGACATCAAATAATGGAATTTAGAGGCGCTGCCCCCTAAAGGTAGACCATGACATGATATTTATGGTAGCCCCATTATCAAACAGCATGTAGTTTATTGGGCTCCTTCTATTTGCATCCTCACATATATAGTAGTTTGAAATGTCGAGCCATCTTCCTAGATGGCTTCTTGAAAGTGATCTTATCTAGCTTACCTTCAACTCGAATCTTTTCCATGGTGGTTGAGTCCTCCATGTCTAGTTGGGCCGGCGGCCTTTTGGAATCAACCACTTGATCACCTTCCATAGGAGGTGGTTATCCAGGCTCTCACCTAGAATGTCACCAATGCTTGGTTCAGAAAACCATCCAACTGAATGGACCCCGGCCCCATCGAAGACTAGATCTTCAAATTCCTTGTCCTCAAGAAGAGTTTCCTTTGGGTTGCAGGTAGATGAATTTGCTTCTAATTCCTTCCTCCACTCCTTGATCAATAAGACAAGTTCAATTTGTGGAGCTGATCCAAGTGGCTAATTGGCTCCTCTAGCTTTGCAGCTCTGTCATCTTAATTATCTATGACTTGAACTGCAACAATCATGATTGTTTGCCTTGTGCCCCTCTTTTGGGATAAATTATTGCATGCATCAAGTGCAAGTGAACCTGGACAAATCCTGAAGCATATGCACGGTGGATAGTGCACAATCGGGAACTGGTAAAATACAAGGGATTTGATACGGTCCGATCACACAAGGTGCATGCAATACGAAGCCTCTTTTGGGGCCTAGGGGCTTTCCTTTTATTGTTAGAGCACTATTTCATTGCCTTTTTCGCCATCTCTTATTGGGGTTGTACCCTTGGGTGCGAGTCATGTTGCAATGGAGATCACCATGGCTTGGTGAAGTGATAAAGCTTATCATCGACTCCTTCTATGATGTGCAAGAGTTTGTCAAAGACCTAAGTTTATCTTGACTCATTTAAAGGCAGACAACTATTGAATTCTTTAAATGACTTTATACTTGAGGTCTTCATTTCAATAATAGTTGGGCATAAAGTTGTAATAAAGATAACAACAAAGAGATGAAGAAAGATATTTCATTACCAATCACTATCAAGCTAGTACAATTGTTATTCACTTATACAAGGGCAAGTCTCCCTAATCACTAACATATAGTATGATGTTACAATATTGAACTAAGAAAAATAGGACTCAGAGTCCACAATACATGAGTATTGTCAGAGGTTATATGTGTTGAGAGAGAGTTTCCATATAGCCCTCGGAACTATCATGTCTTTCGAGTTGTGCATATCTATTAGGAGACAAATAGTGCTATGGATTGTGTTGTTTTCTTTATTGCAAAGTATTCTAGTAAATTGGTCTGGGATTATCCCGATTTCATTCTTCTCTTTTTTTGACATTTTGTTCTCTAATTCCCTTAGATGTATTCATATTAGACTTTGTATGATCCTTCCATTTTACACGAAAAAATGTGGATCTTGAGGTTATTGACTGAGGTAAGGAGGTGGGTTGGTGTTTGTTTATGCCAGCTATCCTTGCATTCCTATGCTACCCACTATTTTGCCTGCTGCTTTAAATTAGCGCACCACCACGCAAGCATTGCTACTCATGCATCCTTCTCCAACTTTTGCCTGGTTTCTGCATATCCGTTATTTTAGTTATATTTGGCTGTAGCTCAACATTGCCACATGGCAACATGCTGGCCTAACACATGGCTCCGCTTGATTAACCCATCAGCACATGTCCAACATGAGTGCACAAGAAATAGGCCCATCGCAACATGATATTTAACTATTGGTCAATTACACTTCTACAACTCTTGTATCATATTATAATATAATAGTTCATGCAAGTGTTTTTTCACCCTCATCCTCCACTTTTACTTTTGATAAAATCTGTAACAAATATCGAGTTTCCATCTAGTTAAACATGATGCTTATCTCTAGACTTTGGAACTACCCATCCAAGTTCCATAATTCTCTCTCTAATATATAAAGATGTAAATATATATTCAGCATATGAGAGATGATATTATAAATATCCAAAAATATATCCCCTCAGAAAAATTTCCAAATATCCAGTATGAGAAACAAAGTCTATGTTTTTGTTCTGTAGTAATGCGGATTCATGTTAGGTATATATGTTAAGAATTGTTGGCTGTAAATACAGTAATGAGTTGTCTATATATCATTCCATGTATAAGACTATATCATGTGCATTGCTGGCCATCATACATTGCTCATTTATCTGGACTAGCCTTTTCTTCTCTTCTTTTTCTAATCACCCACAACATGGACAAGACCACTATCTTTCAATTTATTACACAATTTAACAACTTTCATATTTAATTGTATTCATAATAGAAAAAAACAACTAGATGACTGGCTCCTCGTCGCATATCAGTTCATCACAAACCAAAAAAAAAAAAAAAAAAAGGGAAGAAAGGTTTGCCTTTAAACATGACATGAAGAACTGCTCCCTAACATAGTGACCACAGGTGATTGAAAAACCGAGGCTTCTCTCCTTTTTCACCATAATTTCCAATCAATTTCTAGCAAAGCCTTCTCTAAGCTTTCCCACCATGTGTATGGATAAGATGAGCCAGCTACAAGCCATGAAAGGCAAATGTAAAGATAATTTAGCAAGATTAATCCTGCATCACGTATTGTTTAATGACGAAATCTTCAAACCTGAAATAGTGATGTAAGTTTGCCCCGTAACACGAACATCTCTTGGTTAAATTGTTGTATGCACGTCAAACATCTGCGCAAAGCCATACTAGCTAGTTTTTTTAAAGTGGAGATTTGTAAGACAAATCAAATAAGGGTTGGTGAGACTGCACATTGATTCGATTTTAATTTTTAACAACAGTAGTCTATTTTGCAAACAAAGTATTGCAGGTATTGAACAAAAAAATATGTAGCAAATTAAAACCTCACCCTTCCTTGCTGTTATTCGAGCAATAATTTTGAAATGATGTGCATATATCGTTTAGTCTTGGCGCACCAACACTGTTTAGAAAAAAAAAAGTAGAACAGTTTAGTTGGTTTTTTTTCTTTTTTTCCTGATTTTGTTATTTAAAATGGCTATATAACATCATCATATATAAAGGATGTGGTATGAATTACTAATTTGTTTCTATTAGTCTAAAAGCTAATGCACACACTTATGTTTTCTTTAGAATGGAAAACGCATGTAAGTTCTATAAAACTTTAGTGAGAATAATGTTTGAATGCAAACACATATGCTTCACTTAATCCTAGAAAATGGGCTTTATTATGGAATAACAACTTCGATGGCTGTTAAAAGCCAACATGTATCAAAGAGAGTTCATCACTGTGCAAATCGAGATCAATATTTAAAATAAAAAGCTCTAAGTACTGTAAATATATAGTTAGATGTTGTGATTTAAAAAATCCAGGACATATGACGAATCTGCATAAGTCCTGTCATGCTCCTAAAAGTTGGTTTATCTGAGACGTAATTAACTCTCTTCAAAAGAAGGTAACCTAATACATCCGGTTTACCCAAAAAAAAAGAGAGAAGAAGATAACAACTCAACAACACTTTGCTTTAGTTTATTTGTGGTAGATGGGGCTGCATGCCTCTTTATCATTCTTTTGGTTATCTGAGTGTAAACTACCAATTGTTGTCGATTGACACCCAAGTAACCGATCGATGCCCTTTCAACCATATGGTAGATGATAAGTCCTTGTTCATGAGGTGAATCCAGAGACACCCACAGTTGCCTGTCCATGAATGCATCCCTATTTTCGCCTCGACAAACCATGCTAGTGATTGGCATCCTGAGCACCGGTGGTGACTCACTAGTCAATCAATGGCCTAGGGGCCAATCGAAGGCTTAGTACATGCATGTATATGTAAATATGCGCCTATCTACCTACCTATATACATAGACATGTGTACGTATATGTATGTTTATATATGCACATATTTATACACATATATACATATGTCGCGAAAGAATTTAGAGAATGGTTAGAAATTCATCTTTTAGTTATATTTTCTTATTCCATATACATGTTTAGTTGCATTGGGATTTTAAAAATTCCAGCTATAAAAGAATAGTTGGCAGGTGAATAGTTTTGACATTTCAATATCTCCATATAAATCTAGGGCAGCAATTGGTTGAGTCGAATCAAGTAACGATGGCAATATACAAAAACTTAATCTGTAATTGTCCCAACCCGAAATTGGATGAAGATCTCTCGACCCATGCCCACCCATGGATCATCACAAATCACCCATTTGATCATAGTTTAATATATTTCAGAAGACTCGATCCTAACAAATCTATGAGAAAACTAGAATTCAATACTACAATTAATCTTTATGGGATAGTTTTTAATATTATCTAAACAACTAGTATCAAGGTAGACGACCAATCACTCATCTGCACCGGAATAAAAGACTAATCGCTTGATAAATTTTTAAATTCTCATCCATGATCATGATTTAACTCCATCTAAACTATTTCTTGCTAGATAGAACTATATTCTCATGACTTGAGTTTGGTCAAAGTTTTGACCCATACCCATCCAGTTAAAGTTTGGGTTAGAATATTCAACCCTTATTCGACCCTAACCAAAAACCCTAGAGCCAAACCTGACCCATATAAGGACTAGTCAGGTCGGATTAATTTCTTTTGTCACCCCTAATTAGACCCAACCAAAGGGATATGTGGGCTTGAGCCTGGCTCATCCTATCTTGAAGCCTAGAATTTCTAGCCCGAACCTACCTCGCTCCCCAACCCAACTTAACCCAGGCATAATCCTTGGCTATTTCTCACTCTTGGGGTAGCAGTGGAATAGAGAGGGGGAAGAGAAATGGCGGCGGCGGAACTGGCAGTGTACTTGGAAGGATGGAGCAATGGTTGCAGGAAGAGAGAGAGAGAGAGAGAGAGAGAGAGAGAGAGAGAGAGGGGAAGAACGTCCTTGGAAATCAAGGAGAGGGGCGGTAAAACCTACAGCTATAGGTAATAAAATCTATGTATTTGCAAAATAAATATATAGCATTTTCTTTGTCTGATATCTTATGTAGTTGTGGGCAAGATTGGATTGAGTGAAAGTAATTTTAATCTTCTTGGCCCTAATTTAGGTGATCCTACCTTCCATTAATCTTGAAAGTAGATTATTGGTTTTTTTGGAACGAATGACTATGTTGATGAATTATAACATTATATGACTAGTTTCATGACATTCCTATTGCCCATGATAACACTTGTAGAATATCTTTGATCTAAAAAAGAAGCTGATGCAGATATCAAAGGCAACAACTTTAGACAGCACTCAATTTTCACCTAGCTGGTTAAACAGCGTTCTGACAAGAATTTCCATGGGAGTTTCATGTAAGACTATAAAGAATTCAAAGAATAGGAAAATGCTAAGGATGAAGTGATGTGAATACCTAGCAGTGCTTCCTTTCAACTTGATGATATGTTGATGGATTTGGTCGAAATCAATGCTTTCTTGTCCTCTTTATAAGACACAAAGCAGATAGACAAGCTAGTTATCTCATGAAAAAAGAGGAAGAAAGAAAAGGAGATATTAGAATGGATGCAACTCACAAAAGCTTTTTTATTTCGTCGAGCGTCTCTTCAGTATTTCCAAAGTAGAGTGTCATTGTCTCAAATAAGAAGCCTGGGGTGTTGCCTTCAAACTGCTGTAGTTGTCTGAAATTCTCATCCACATACCCCTTTACAACACCAAAGAATCCACATTTGAGGAAATATAAGTTTCTATTGGCCAAAAAGATTTCGAAAGGCTCGGAAATTAGAAGGCTCGAAGTTCAAACTATGTAGATGTTCTTCTTCTAAGACTCACCTCACGATGCAATTTCCAAGTAAGATCTTCATATTGCTTCTTGACTTGTGCCACATCCATGGTTTCTCCTCTTGTCTATGATCAGAGCTTCTCTATAGCTTAAAGTTCTATAAGGAAGTATTGGTAGAGCAGGACTTGCAATTGTACTTGGATTAGAGGAAAAGCAGTACCAGAAGACAAAGTTTTTAAAAGAGAATAATATATAAAATATTGTTTAGAGGGAATTCAATGTTCCAGAGGAAAATAATATATACTTGCCTAATTTTTGACAGGATTGCAGTTAATAAAAGAATGATAGAACAAAAATCTATAGATTCATGACCACAATTTATGGCGGAAAAGGGTTATGAAGAGTAGTATTAGATGGCAGAGTCTGAAAGAAAAAGTTAATAGTTTAGAAATTCAATGAATTGTCCAAAGAGTTCGATGTTACCAAGAGAATGCAAAGAATACTTGCCAGTTTTTAAAATTTCTGCTTGAATGTTAAAACGTCTCTGAAACTGCATGACTTGATGGATTGGTCGGAGCATATGGGCCCCAAAAAAAGGACCTGTAGGCAAGGAGTAAAGCTGCTAAGGATTAATTTGTATAGCCATACATAAAGATGATGCCAGCACATGTTGACAAAAATTGGGCACAGGGTGGAGACCATGTGGAATTGATAGGGGCGAAAGTGGATGGAAAATGTTCATTTGGATCAGTTTTAATATTCAAATTTATGTAGATATAAATAAAAATTTGAATATCTAATTAATATCTATATCAAATCTGTGAAAAAAAAATAGATATGGATATAGATAGACAACTGTCCGATCTGTATCCAAATATCTGATTTATTTATAATCTTATTTAATTTTATATCGTACTCATAAACTTTTAAAGAAAATATATAATCACATCAACATGCCATTAATTTGATTTACTATCTACTTAGTAATATCTTTAATTTTGCAATCATAAAGTTTGGTTATCTAACTTAATTATATCCATATTTATATCCATACTTTTAGTATCCAATTTGTATTTGTATCTGTTTAAAATAAATATGGATATAAATTATTGTATCTGATTAATATCCATATTCGTATCTATATTCATCAAATAAAATAAATATAGATATAGATATATTGGTCTTCGATTCATATTTGATTGATTTCAACCCTAGGTATAGGTGGCATTTTGGGTCAAGACTGGGTCGCATCAATATGATGTCGAGTCAATAGACTCAAAATTGGGTTAGATTGTTGTTGACCAATAACTTGCTTGTTTGGGTTTGGATTTGGGTTGGATGGTTATAATTAAAAACTATAGAATTAACTAGAAAATAATTTTTTTAAAAAAATAATAACCTGCAAGGCCTAATCATAAATCCAAAGTCTTCTTTCATATCCACCATAAATTTTGCCATATCTTGACATACATGGGAAACTCAATGTGCCATTGAATGATTGATAGATGCACATTGTGACAAATGCGACTTGAATTGAGCTTGGCTTATTTCTAGCCCCGCTCTTCACCTATGCTAGTTAATTGAAGTGATCATAGTTTTCCTTTCACCACCATCATGTTCTCGATCCAAACATAAAATTCTTATGGACTATATTAGGAGTCTTTTTTGCTAGAATGAGACATGTAAATATGTTAGATACTGATAAGCTAGTCTAAGCATGGCTTTTAAATTTTAGCAAATAATATAAACCATGTATTTTTTTGTTGTTTGGAACTCCCGGCCAAACTAAGTAAAGGCATGAGTCAAAGAAAACTCAAGTTTCTCACCGATGATGGAAGGAATTTTGAGGTGAGATAATATGAGGGGGAGGGATCCTTTTATAGACTACGGATCCTAGGGTTTGACTACCTAGGATTTCTTCTCCTAATCGAAAATGGAGAAGAGAAAGACTCATGATTACGGATCCTAGGGTTTGACTACCTAGGACTCCTCCTAGCTAGAAATGGAGAAGAGGAAGACTCCCATCGGGAGTCATTCGTCCCCTGCCTCACATGCACAGTGTGTGAGGTTTCAATTCAATTTTTTTTTTGATTTTTTTCTCCACTTTGAGAGTTGTGCAAGGGGTTGTGTTAAGAATTTTTTTTTTCTATTGCTTTAATATTGGTGCGGAAAGTTTTAAAAATTCGGATCCTTATGCGTAATAAAGCCAACACAATTACATAACATTGGCTAAAAAAGGGATGTCATCTTCGATATAAATATTTATAGTTCATCTCAATGGCTACATCTCCTCTCACTTATGTTCATTTAATTTTATATAAATATTTATTTTTTGTTTCTTGTCTACAATGTTTTTAAATTTATCAATATATGTCCTTTCAACTTGGAATTTGCTAGCTTAAGAATATTTATTATCTTAAATTAAACTAGCACTCAACCCCCATGTTGCAGAGGTTTAATTGATACTAATAATAATGATATCTTTTTATGATATGAATGTTAGTAAATCTAAAAATAAAAAATGCTATAAAATAGATTTATAGAATAAAGTCTCTAAGCATCAAAATAAAATATAAATTATTTGACATAAATAGGAAAGCTCTATTTTTTTGAATTTTATCTTGATAATTTTAACATATGAATTCACAGCATTAAAGTTTAGAAGTAATAGAAGAAAATCCTTTATAATGAGCACATAATTATGCCCTGTCGTTATCACTTTGATGCATACTTTTGTAATTGCAAAACATGGAGGCAATTATACAATCCTTGAAGAAGTAAAAGCCCTCCTCACAAAGATATCCCCCCCCCCCCAAAAAAAGGAAAACCTATCCAAGTGATCAACAAAAGGAGTGCCAGAGAAGAATTAAGGATGTATTGCAAAATTAGGCGCAGCATGTAGTGCAAATTCAAGGGCTTGAAAAGAATTGCATCACAATCTTCTTAATAGTAAACCAATAATAATATAAAGAACTCCACCCATCATATTAAGAATTGCCATAGTTAAGATCCACATATGATAGTTAACTAAATTGCATTGAAATAAAAATCAAAATTGAAGGTTATATATTGAGTTGTTACAACTCAGTTTGTGAGGCAGTTGGCTTTCGAGTCTTTAGGGATACTTTAATTTTAATTTTAGTCAAGAAGAGAAGAAAAGTTGCTCTACTTTATCTATAAAATTTAGTTTAGCTCTGTCAACCTTCTGTATTAAATATGAATTCAAAAAGATAGTTATTGTACTCAAAGCCTATGTTGTAAAATACTCATGCTTATAGAATTATTACAAAGTCACAAAGTAATCTTCAATAGAGTGCATTCCAACCTCCAATCTTAGTCTTGCCTTCACAATCAGATTACAAAACACAACATCTATATTGCTATACTAAAAACTACCCAATTACAAAAACATCGGGGGGGGGGGGGGCATCTTATATTGAAGATAAGTTTACAGAAAAGTTTGAAAGTTTAATTCTATCACTCTCACCAACTTGATCATTCGATCTATTAAATTAAAAAAAAATCACGTATCTTATATTCCCCTATAAAGTTATGACTGAAAAAGGGAACAACATCATAATTTATGGGACTGTTAAAAAAGATAGATCCGAATAGACCTAAAGTGGAAGCAACAAAGTTTAACTCCTTGATCCAATACATGGAGATGGATCACTTTGTCTAGAATCCATAGTTCAGACGTCGTTGTCGGTCGCCTCTCCACCATCACCCAAATCTTCGAAGGTTTTCAGGGCTTACTCGCTCGCTTGGTGCGGGCTAAACAAAACCACACCTCACCTTATCGAGAGAAGCTTGAGGCGATGGTTGGATTGAAATAGCCTCGTAGCCCTAAAAAATAAAATTTGACATATGGCGTTGTAGGAGATTATCCTATAATCTTATGTGTCAATGCTGAATGCCACCTCTAATACCCATGTATCACTTTACTTTTAATTTTAGTCAAGAAGAGAAGAAAAGTTGCTCTACTTTATCTATAAAATTTAATTTAGCTATGTTAACCTTCTGTATTAAATATGAACTCAAAAAGATAGTTATTGTACTCATTGCCTATGTTGTGAAATACTCATGTTTATAGAATCATTGCAAGGTCATGAAGTAACCTTTGATAGAGTGCATTCCAATGTCCAATCATGGTCTTGCCTTGGCAATCAGATTACAAAACACAATATCTATATTGCTATACTAAAAACTATCCAATTACAAAACCATCGTGGGGCATCTTATGTTGAAGATAAGTTTATAGGAAAGTTAGAAAGTTTAATTCTACCACTCTCACCAACTTGATCATTTGATCCATTGAATTTAAAAAAAAATCGTGTATCTTATAATCTCCTATAAAATTATGACTAAAAAAGGGAATAACATGACAATTTATGGAACTGTTAAAAAAGATAGGTCCGAATAGACTTAAAGTAGAGGCAACAAAGCTTAACTCCTTGATCCAATACATGGAGATGGATTGCTTTGTCTAAAATCCATAGTCCAGACATTATCATCGGTCGCCTCTCCACCGTCGTCCAAATCTCTAAAGGCTTCCAGAGCTCGCTTGCTTGCTCGGTGCAGGCTAAACAAAACCACATCTCGCCTTGTCGAGAGAAGCTTGAGGCAATGGTCAAACTGAAATAGCCTTATAGTCTTAAAAATAAAACTTGACACGTGACGTTACGAGAGATTATCTTTTAATCTTATATGTCAACACGAAATGCCACCTCTAATATCTATGTATCACTTTACTATTATTATATAGATTAAAAAAATTTTTGAATGAAAATTCATATTTAGTTTGGCATTATTTTAGTTTTATTTAAAATTTTTTATAATATATATTTAATTATTAGTTATTATAAAAAGATAGCAAAAAGTTTGATAAGGATTACTAGTCCAACTCGAAAATAAATACTTTAGGTTAGGTCTAGAACATACTTCACTACTACAAAAAGGGACTATGGCAGTACTTATATAGCAGCAGTTTCTAAAACCGCTGCTATAGAACCTACGATAGCGGTTATCCGTAACCACTACTGTAGGTCATGCCTACCGCAGTAGTTATAAATAACCGTTGCTATAGGTAACCGCTATTGTAGGTCAGACCTATGGCAGTGATTATTATAACTGCTGTGGTAGGCATGACCTGCGGCAGCGATTATGGATAACCGCCATCGTAGGTCGGACCTACAGTAGCAGTTACTATAACCGCTACTGTAGGTTATACTTACCGCAGCGGTTACAAATAATTGTTGTCATAGGTGATCTATGGTAGCAGTTATTTGTAACTGCTGTAGGTCGGATCTATGACAGTGGTTACTATAATTATTATTGTAGGTAAAAATTTTATCATTCTATAATTTTTGATCCAGAGATCGAATTTTAGTAATTTTTTTTGATTTTATATAATTTTTTGAGATCTACATGACTGTGACAATAATTTTGCGAGAAAATATTATTTTATCCCTCAAATTAGAGTTTTAAAAAAATTTAATCGATGCTTACAAATAATTTTGGATGATTACGTGAACCTGTAATAGTGAAATCAAATTTTTAATTATTAGTTATTTAAATTAACCATGATAATGATGTCCGATTGAAATAAAATTTTGATAATGTAATACAAATATTATTGAGATCATCGTTGCAAGTTTTTAGATCCATTGGTTGTCTCTATTTATCAGATCATCACGTAACCATCGAAATCAAATTTTAATGATCGACATATCTAGGGCTATCAGATTGAGACGATCTTTTGTGATGATACTCTAATGATAATTATTTAGATAATGAATGATGAAAATAAATTTTAAATTTTAAAATTATATCATATTCAGAAAAAATAAAAAAAATTATATTCTATCTCTATAAGAGCGGTTGCGTAATAATCGCTGCTATAGGTCCATGACAGTGATTTATTAACCACTGCCATATCATACTTATGGCAGCGGTTAGGTATAACCACTATCATATCTCTAAAATGATAGCAGTTTTCACTAATTGCTATCATAGATTAGATCTATGATAGCGGTTACCAAAAATCGCTGCCATAGGCTGATTTATGACAGCGATTATCGTTAACTGCTTCCATAGATCTAACCTATGGTTGATTGTAATAGTTCTATATCGATTGTGAAAAAAATAAATGACCTGTATATAATGACTTTAGTCAACTAGCAACAGCATGGGCTTAAGTATTTCACGATCTCTCTCGCTCTACTTGAGCTTGACTGCCACCCGCCACCGCTGTCGCCGTCCCTGACTACCGATAGCTGTCGCCCCCTCTCGTCAGTCATCGTCGTTGTCACCGTCACCCCCGACTGTCGGCCATCGATGCCGCCTTCGCCACCTCCACCTGCCGCCCCCTCCTACCGGCTGGCCACTGTTCGTTACGTACCAACTATTTTGGCTGGTGAAAGGCTACTGCAGTGGTTTGGCAACCGCTGCCATAGTATCTATAGCAGCGGTTGGCGTAAATGTTGCCGTTGCTTAGCTACGGCAATGGCTGGACAACCACTGCCATAGCTGTATGGCAGTGATTGGACAACTACTGCCATAGTCTCTATGGTAGCAGTTGCAAAATCGCTGCCATACACTTTTATGGCAGCAATTGGCATAACCACTACTGTATCCCAAAAACTTACTGTCATAAGCCTATGACGACAATCATAGTGGCACCGATTGTCTAACCACTGTCGTAAGCTATGACAGTCTTTATCTTGACCTTCCTCGAATTACCTATTTGGTCTAAAAGTTTTTTTTTTAATGCTCCACCTAACTCGACCCAATTAACTGATAGGTTTAGCTGATGTAAAATCAAGATCCATCTAAGAAAGTGGGTTGAGTTAGAGTCAATTATCATACTTACTAAATCTAGATAGGAGGGTACATAACATGGTCAGGCCATTGGATAACCAATTCATTACTGCAATTATTATGTCAATCAATTAGATCAAAATATTTTAAATTATCTTAAAAATAAAATATATAAAAAATAAATATTATAGGATGAAATAATATGTATGAATTTTTAGATTTCTATTTTTTAATGTTGCTCTTTGAATCATATTAATTTATGTTATAGTGGTTACTGCGAGTGCCTCAGATCAGCGCTATATCACAAAATATTTCAAGTTCTAGGGTCATTAACACGACCGCTGACCACCGTATGAGTTGAGGAGTCCATCTCTATGCTGAGCTGAGGCATCTCCTAGGTCTGATCTGTGTATGAGCTCCTCAGCCGACTTATCTCTTCAACGTGCGTGACAGCTGTCTATCCTGAATAGATAAAATTTTGCATAACCGTCTCTCCTATTCTTGCAGGAGCGATTAAGGGTTGAATTATCTCATCCAGTTTGGCATATCTAACAGTTCGATAATCTCGAGATCACACAATCTCACAGCTAAGAATCCAGCTATCCGGTATCCTTTTATATAAACAACCAGAGCCTCGAGGATCCAGATAAGTCTAATCAAATCTATCTTAGAGAATCCATTGCTGCTCTTTTGTTCTCTGCTTTTCTGATTTGAGCGTCGGAGGATCCTCACCAGAGCCACAACCTCCGATTTAAGATTTGTTTTGCAGGTCACTTAAGCGCCAGCATCACCACATAAGGTGTCTAGATGTTCGTCTTTCGACCTCGTCGTCCAACCTCGATCGATTTAAGCAGCAACAGATAGAGGAAGGGCTACATTCGCATTCATGGCTCAAAGACGGACATCTTCTTGACTTTTCAACATCATCACTTTTCGATAGGCAGCCAGTCAAACTAACAATCAAGTTCAATCACTGGTGTCAGAAATTTCTTCGTTGGTTCAACCGATCATCGCTCCATCGATTCAATCGATCCAGCTGGCACCAGTCATGATCGATTAATTCGGTCAGCTCTTTCAGTAAGTTTAACATCTCATGACTATGATCCAAGTGATCTAAACTTTTCTTGCATCCTTTCAGACAGTGCCACAGCCTTCTCAGACTGTCCCTGCACCCCCTACAGTGGTATGTCATACAGTTTTCTTAGTGGTGCTGCTTGTGCCTTTCGTAGCGGCACCCCCATAGAATTTTACCTTAACTATGGCTTTGCAGCCACTACCTCAACCAGAGTCGCAGGCACCTCCTCGAAGTTCGGAGAGGAGGTTGACTCATCAAAGTCACCTTAGGATCCAACAGTCGACTAGGTGGCGATCTCCAAGCCCACAGTCGGACCACAACTCAACCTCCGAACGTCGATCTCCTCTGTGCTTCGAGATTGGTACTATCCGTGAGGTTGATTTTGAAAGACGATTTTAGGAGCTCGCTAGCAGTTGGACCAAAAAATAGAAAATGCCCTTAACAATAATGGCTCCTTGGTGCTACTTTACGAAGGGTATAACAGCCAACCATCCTTCATCTCGAAGATTGTGCATGAACCACTCCTCCTGCACTTCAAACTGCCTCAGTTGGAGGTCTACGATGGGACTACTAATCCCATCGATCATGTGAAGACCTTCAAGATAGCCATGCTCTTTCAGGGAGCATCGGATGTAATTCTCTATTGAGCATTCCCTCCAACCCTTAAGGGAGCCGTTCGGCAGTGGTACTCGAGTTTGAGGTCGGCATCTATCCATTTCTTTGAAGACTTATGCCGGTCTTTCATCGATCATTTCATCCGCAGTCGGTGACAGCAGAAGTGGTCCGTTTACCTCCATACCATCAAGCAAAAGGAGGATGAGTCAATCCACTCTTTTATGAATATATTTAATGTGGCAACCCTGAAGGTCCAAAACCTAGACCAGTCGACCGCAATGGCCGCAATGATGAGTGGTCTGCTGAAGAACAACTTGAAAAAAATTGTTAGTTAAGACTTATCTTCAGGATCTCTCGGATATGTTTATCTGTGTAGAGAAGTATGCCCGCATGAAAGAGACCTTTGTTGGTGATACTTCTATCAGTTCAGCCACGATGGAACCTAGTAAGGAGCACCATCCAAGGCAAGAGGAGAAAAAATGCCAGCGCTCTCGATCCCCACCCCCGAGATGGAATAATGGGGGTCGAAATTATCGATCCTGCAGTCCTCCAAGAAGGATTCGACAACCATCATCTCCTAGAAAGTACAATAACTATACGCCTCTGACGGTTCCTCAGAGAGAGGTATTGTTACAAGTGGGGCCTGAGTTACGTGAGCCTAGGTTGATGAGAACAAAGTCGAAACGCCATCAAAATCTGAATAAATACTGCTTTTACCATCATGACCATGGTCACGATACTGAAGACTGCCACTAGCTTCGCGACGAGATCAAAAAGCTTGTCAGACAAGAGCAGCTAAATCATTTTGTTCGGAGAGTGGTCCCTCAATGTCGAGCTCCGCGAGTTCAGCAGTCACCCTCTTTGCCACAGTAGTTTCTCCCTCTGTCTCAGCTGCAGCAAGCGCTAGCATGGCAGGAGCTGCAACAGGTCGGAGGGCGAGTGGTGGAAGAAGAGCGATCCATCCGAGAAAAAATTCACATGATTACTGGGAGGTCGTTTGGATCAGAAAAGTCCCTCGGCTTATAACGCCATCCTCAACCATACTAACCTATGGACTTTGAAAGCTGACGTCTCAAGCTACCGTCTGGTGATGAAGTTTTCGATCAAGCATGGAGTGAGGCAAATTTGAGGCAACCAAGCCATAGCTCGTGAATTTTTTGCCACCAAGCTAAGAAGTAGAGAATCAACCGATCCCGACAGAGATTCAGCTCGAGCTTTCGATAGGCTCGGATGCTTGGAAGGACCTTTTAGATATCCCATTGAGGAAGGAGAATCTGAGCTGGATGGTGAAAATCGGCTCGCGACTAGATAAGGTAACCAAATGTCGGCTAATTAATCTTTTGTAGAAAAATATGGATCTTTTTGCCTGGTCTACTACAGACATGCCCGACATTGATTCTGAGGTGATATCCTATCACCTAAGGGTGGACCTAATCTGTCGATCGGTAAAGCAAAAGAAGCAGAATTTTGTCCCAATCAAGCCTAAAGAGTTTTGAGCTGGTGATGCGGCGAGCTGAAATCTCACAGCCTACCGAGCAGGTGCTAGATGGAGGGCTATCATCCAACTAAAGGTCCTTATCAGATGGAGAAATGATACACCTAAGAATTTATAGGCTAAAGCAGCTCAACGGGACTCCAATCTCTAGACCATGAAACTTGATGAACCTCAGCATATATTACCAATGATGTAATAATATTTTTTATGAAAATAAAACTTACAGGGCTATCAACTTATGATGGGCGTCCGAGTCCTCCAAGAATTGCCTCTTTCTTCTACTTAGGACCCTAAACCATAACTATGGGTAACCAATGCAAGGGTTAACTTAATAGACCCTTGAGAAAATCTCGGTAACTCCAAGACGGGGCTAACTTACCAGACCCCTGTAGAGCCCGAGTCACAGGAGAAGCGGAGGAAGATCCTTGAGGGAATCTCCAGAGAGATAACTAATCAGACTCTCAGAATGCCATCGAGAGTGCAAGATGCCATAGACACAGGCTTGCCGTTGGCACACATTGCCTCTCATGCGAAGATGAAAAATACTAGATACCATAGACATAAGATCACCACAGGCACACAATGTCACTCGTGAGGGCTAACTTACTAGATCATTGAGAAGATCTTGATGACTCTGAAATGGGGCTAACTTACCAGATCCTTGTAGAGTCTGAGTCACATGAGAAGCAAAGGGAGACCCTTGAGAGAACCTCTAGAGGGATACCTAATCAGACCCTCAGAATACCATCGAGAGTGCAAGATATCGTAGGCACTTGCTCACCGCTGGCATACACTATCTCGCGTGAAGACGTGAAGTGCTAGATGTCGTAGGCACACAACGCCACTCATGAGGGATAATTAATCAGGCCCTCAGAATACTGCTGAGAGTGCAAGATGCCATAGGCACAAGCTTGCCGCTGGCACACACTGCCTCTCACACAAAGATAAGAAGTGCTAGATGCTGTAGGCACAAGATCGTCACAAGCACACAATGCCACTCCTAAGAGATAACTAATCGTACCTTCAAAATATCACTGAAAAGCTCTAAGCACAAGATCACCGCCGGCACACATTGCCTCTTCAGAAGAAAAATAAAAAGATGGACAACATATGGCCAGAGACATTACCTCAATAGTACTCCTTTCACCTGAGGTATTGTCTCAGACTCAGAAGTAGGGGGATAGTGTTGAGATGATTATTATGATCCCTCAGATCCATGGATGGCCGGATTACATTCAAGTTGCTCTAAATTACTCTAAATATATTTACTTCAATCAAAGTTGCCCTAAATATATCTATGCTGAAGCTGAGCTACCTAGAATCTTATTCGTGCAGAGTGGAGCACTGAGCATTTTTTCATGCTGATATGAACGTCTATTTGTGCTGTTCTCTACGAGCCGAGCAAAATTCATAAAGTCCACAAATGCAAATTTAAAGTTGAAAATGAAGCAACGACTTCCAAAAGAAAGCATTCCTTGTTATTCATTAAAATCTTTACAAAGAAAAAATCGATGCTCCAAGTACTTTACAAAGAAAAGGCCGGTACTCTAAGCACTTTACAAAGAAAAAGCTGGGGTTTCGAATACTTTAGAGGATGATTGCTCCAGGCACCGTCTTGTGAACAAGAGAAGAAAACAAAGAAGGAAAGAGGAAGAAGAGGAGAATAGCAGAAGAAAAAGAGGAGGATAGCAAAAGATGGAGGGAAAAAAAAGAGAAGGAGATGAGGAGGGACATCCCACTGCAATCAATGGAGCATCAGATCGGCTAGGTGAGCTGATTCGATCTTCATCCATCGAGGACTTCACCTTCTCACCATTCGGATGAGTTGATTCAATTTTTATTCGTCGAGGTCTCTACCTCTTCGTCGGTACCACCACTCTGTATGCCGTGAAGTTTTGATACAATATTATCCTCAGTAGACGGGCCTTACAATTATAAAAGTCCTGGATGAAGGCGGTGGAGGCGACATCGAGCATTTTCCTCCTGAATGTTGCAGAATTTTGAAACTTTGCAATGCAGTGCTTTCGAATTGCAGGCGGGATGTGCTCAAGCTGATAGGGGAGCTTGATCGCAGGAGGCAAAAGAGGGGGACCCCATGAGAAGACACTACAAGGGAATAGATTTTTAGCGACGAAAATAATTTTCATCATAAATACGAATATCAACAACGTAAAAAAACTTTCATCGATAATAATAAAATATTTACGATGATTCTAAATTTTCATCTTAAATAAGAAAAATTAGCGATAAAAAAATAACTTTCGTCGCAATAAATAGCATATTTTTGATGAATATTTTCATCGTAAATAAAAAATTATTTTTAAAATTACAAATATATAAATATTAGTAATGAAAGTATTTTCTCAGCAATAGTCAAAATTTTTACGATGAAAATCACATTTTCATCATCAATAATCTTTATTTATGATTAAAAATTTTTATCATTAATAAGTCAAAAAAATTAAAAAATATATATTTTTAATTATTTATGATACAAGTTTGTGTTGCAAATAATTTCATTATTTACGATGAAAGATGATTTTGTGTCACAAATAAGAATTATTAATGATAAAATTTTCATCATTAATACTTTAAAAAGTTAGATAAATTAAAAATTAAAAATATAAAAATTATTTACGATAAAAATAAAAATATCATAGATAAGTAGAATATTTGCGACGAAAATATATTTTTTCGTTGAAAAATGTTGATAATTTATGCTGAAATATTTCATCGTTGATAATTGAGAAATGAAAAAAAAGTAAAAATTCAAAAAATAAGGTATTTGAGACTTAAAAAAAATATTCATCGCTAATAAGATATTTTTCATGATAAAATTTTTTAATCATAAATAATTAAAAAATAAAAAACTAAAATAAATTATAAACTATTTGCGATAAAAATATATCCATCGCTAATAGTTAAATTATTAGCGACGAAAACATGTTTTCCATCGTCAATAAGTATATTTTAAAAATTTAAAAAATAAAAAATAATTTAAGATGAAAATTATTCATCGTAAATAATGAACTATTTACGATGATAAATCATTTTATGATCACAAATCATCAATTATTTATGATATAAAATTTTCATCATTACTATTTAAAAAAATAAAAAATTTTAAATTTCAAAAAACTAAACTATTAGTGACGATATAGAGCTTTCCATCGTTAAAAGATTTTTTAACGATGAAAAATTTCATCATTAATATTTTAAATATTTAAAAAATTTAAAAAAACTTTCATATTGAAGGATATATGTTATAATAATTTTTTTTATATTTATAAAAATTATAAGATAGTTTTAAAAAATAATATGTGCAAAATAAAGTTATGTAGAATTTTGAGATATGTGTATGTAAAAGGCATGTGAAAAGTCATGGTTTATGAAGATTAAGTTATCGCAAATGTTGGGACATGGGATGGTCGAAGGGTGGTCCTAGAATAAAGATGATGGTAAATCTAGAGGATGGTAGAGTTGCACACTTGGGTGTCTGTATTATTATATATATACATTATGGTAAATCTGAGTTTGTCTCGGACCCAGAGATGGCAGCATGCAGGAGGAGTACACTCATAGGTTGGCAATTAGATTTTGATTCTTTTATGTATCTTGTTACAATATTGTTCAATTATCCTCTATACTTTTTGTCCTCTTAAAGTATCTATATAAAGTGCGTTGCATACAAGCAAATAGTATTGAACATGTTAATGGGATGCATAAGGCCTCATTGGCTAAGTTTTCTGTGCTTTTACCATGATAACCCATTGGGTACCGAAGTTCATGCTTCCTGCATGATCCAATCTATATCCGATCGGAACTGCTACTCCTTTTTCTTTAGTAAAATCACTTTGAACCTAAAATCACTTTGAAAAAGATATGTGTATATATATACATATATACACACACACACACACACATATATATGTATATATATATATATATATATATATACATATACATATATTATTGCATTATTGTGGCTAAGAGATGAATGAAAAATGAATGGAAGAAAATAATACAGGGAACAAGACTTGGTCAGGAGAATTTTTTTAAAATAAAAAATTATTTTTTATTGATTATTAGCGATGAAAAAAAATTCATCACTAGTTATGTAATTAGCGATGAAATTCTATATTTTTATCGTAAATAATATTTTTTCGGAGGGGTAAACTTTTTCAGTAAATTTTTTTTTGACGGAAACTATTAGCGATGAAAAATATTTTTGTCGCTAATAATCTTATTAGTGATGAAGCTTTCTATTTCATCATAAATATTTTTTTCGTTCAGATTATTTGTGATGAAAATTTATTATTAGCGACTAAAATTTACGTCGCTAATACCCCGCATCCCATCAACTCCCATCAGAAATCCATTTTTCTTCCTCGTGCCCCCCGATAGTCCGGCTTCTTCTCCCCCTCCCACGAGCTTCCTCGTCCCCCCTGGCAGTCTGGCTTCTTCTCCCCCTCCGATGAGCTTCCTCCCCCCAGCATCCCGCATGCCGTGCCTTCAGTTTCCTCCGCCATCCCAGTTTCCTCCGCCGCCACCGCCGTCGAGGTGAGTCGACTTCATCTTTTTTTTTTTGGGTGGGTTCGAGCTGGGGACGGGGAACGGCCTGGGAACGGCGTGCCGGGGACGATGCACCTGGGCCGGGACGGCGGGCCGCGGCCACATTGGGCCTGCGGTCGGCCGGGCCGGCAATGGTAGGCCTGGGAGGGGTCGGGGTAGGGGCCGGCGAGTCAAAGCTGGAGCCGGTGACGTCGACTCTTCATTTTTTTTTTTGAGATGGGTTCGGGTCGGGGCCAGGGACGGGGATGGGGAAAGGCACGAGGCCGAGGCGCGCCGTCCTGGGTCGGGAATACGGGCTGCGGCCACACGGGGCCTGCATGTCGGGGCCTACGGCTGGGCCGGGTAGGCATCGGGGTCGAGGCCGATGATGGCGGGTCAGGGAGGGGTCGGGGCCGGGGCCGATGAGCCGGAGCCAGAGCTGGAGCCGACGGCGGTGAGCCGGGATGGGGTCGGGTCGCGGCTATGCTGGGGCCTGCGGGCCAGGCCGACGACGGCGGGTAGGGTCAGGCTGGTGTCGGCGGGCCGAGAAGGGGTCGGGGCTGGGGCCGGTGAGGTAGAGCCGGAGCCGGCATCGGCGAGCCGGGGCGCTGCTGTGTCGGGGACGACGGGTTGGGCATGCATGGGTTGGGGTGGGTCAGGCTTGGGTTGGGGTGGGTCGGGCCTGGATGGGGCCGATCGGGTCGGGTCGGGTGGAGCCGGATCGGGTCGGGCTGGGGCTGGGGACGACGGAGCCAGGGTGGGGCGGGTCGGGCTGGGTTTGGTCGGGTGGAGTCGGGTCGGGTCTAGTCGGGTCGGGCTGAGGCGGGTCGAGCTGGGATGGGGTAGGTCGGGGATGGTAGGGTATGGGCCGGGTCGGTTTCGGTTCGGGCTGGGATGGGGCGAGTCGGGTTGGGCCGGGTCGGGTCGGGTTGGGGCGAGTCGGGTGGAGCCGGATCGGGTAGGGCTGGGGCGGGTCGGATGGAGCCGAGGCGGGTTGGGTCGGGTCAGGTCGGGTCCGATTTGCGTCGGGTTTGGGCTAGGACAGGTGGGGTTGGGATGGGGTGGGTCTAATCAGATCTTCATGAGGATGAAATATGATGCTGAAATTATTATAATTGTTGCATATTATTTTTTAGTGTTACTGCTGAAGTTAGTTAATTATCTGACTAATTATTTTTTCACTAACACAATATACATTGCTGTTATTTATTACAATTAAATTATTTTATGTGCTATTTTGTATGCTGCTGAAATTATAAATAAAAAAAATATTTTTATTTTAGAGAAAACTCTATTGAAATTTCTGATCAAGAAATTTCAATACGAAGTTATTCCTTTTTGATAAATTAGAAATTCATCTTCGAATACACGTTCAAAGATGGTATTTGAATTACATTGAGCCGTAGATTTCTGTTCAAGTTTCGATCTTCATCGAGATCAAAACTTGGATGTCTTGTATTCGAACTTTTTAAAAAAATAATAATATTATTATTGTTAATAGTTAATATTTTATTTCATTATGTGGTATTCAGTAGTTATCTGTCCATTGTTCTCTGGGTATATGTTGGATAGGATGCGTGGGCACCATATCTACATCATATACTTGGAGAACCATGAAGAGATACTGTCATAATTTTTATAAAAATAAAATAAAATATTTACTAATAACAATATTGAGATTATTACTTTTCTGAAAAGGATAGGGCCACACCTGTTAGTAATAATTTGAAAAGGATAGGATCATGCTTTTTTACTTCATAAAAGGATAGGACCACATATTTTCTGTGTTAATGTTCCGTCTGTATATCTTTTTTAATATGTGTTATTTTGCATGTTCAGTCTGCATATTTGGATCCGGATCATGATTTTGGCTGGAATTCGAAACATGATTCAGTCTGAAATTTGGATCAGGATCCTGAATATCACGAATTTTTTTTTGGTTGTTAATGATTTTATGTTTATTGTTAGATGAATATCAATAAAAGTTGGATGAATGCTAGAGGTATTTTTTTATCTGCATATCGAAAAGAAATTCGAGATTTCATTGACTTTGCACGGCATAAGGCTGACTGTGCTAGTTGGATAAAGTATCCATGTAAGAGATGTGTCAATATGGTATATCATCACATAACACTTGTTGAGGAGCATTTGCTACAATATGGTATGGATAAGAAGTATACTTGTTGGATATGGCATGGGGAGGGTGATCCGATTGAGGTGGTGCACGATGATGACGATACTGAAGATGATAGTGATACTGATGGACCTGTCGAACATAGTGGTATAGGAGAATTGTTAGATGATTTACATCAAGGTGCTTGTTCGAATGTATGTATGAATACTGCTGCATCTGAAAGCAATTTTGATCATGAACATAATATCCAGCTTGAGGTAGAAGGGATCTTTGAATAATTTGCAAAGCTTGCAAGGGATGCACGAGAGTCACTTTATCCAAATTGTATAAAATTTTTCAAGTTAGAGTTTTTAATAAAATTACTTCATATTAAAATCGTGAACCGATGGAGTCAGAAGTCATTTGATCAAATTTTAATATTGATTAAAGTAGCTTTGCCTGATGGAGAGAGACTATCGAAATCATATTCTGAAGCAAAAATATACATGCAAAAAAATGAGACTTGACTATACTCCTATACATGCCTGCAAAAATAACTGCATATTATTTTATAAGGATAACGAATAAGCAACTGAATATCCGAATTACGGTGAGCCTAGATACAAAATAATTAATAGGAAAGGAAAGAAGATACCTCAAAAGATTTTGAGATATTTTTCATTGATTCTAAGACTTCAAAGGTTGTATATGTCCACAAAGACAGCTGAAGAAATGAGATGACATTATGAGTAGTGGGTTCTGGAGGAGAACATACTTAGCGACCCGACCGACTCTTTAGTGTGGAAAGACTTTGATGCAAAGCATCCGCACTTTGCGAGTGACCTGTGCAATATCAGGCTTGGTCTAGCGACAGATGGATTTAATCCCTTTGGTAATATGGGTATCTCTTACAGCATGTGGCCTGTGATGCTAGTTGTATATAATGTGTCACCTTAGAAGTGCATGAAAGAATTATTTATTTTTATATCACTATTGATTCTAGGTCCGAAAGTACTAGGTAATGAAATTGATGTATATCTACAATCTTTAATTGATAATTTGAAGGAGTTATGGGAAAAGAGGGTACAGACATATGATTCTGTGAGTTGAAGTAATTTTAAGTTGTATGCTTCGATTTTATGGATTATAAATGATTTTTCAATATATGAAAACTTATCTGGATGGAGCACCAAAGGATATCTGGCATGTCCAATATGCAATAGGGATGCATCCTCCTTACATTTAAAGTACGGACGAAAAATAAATTTCATGCATCATCGACGGTTTCTTCCTACTAATCATTCTTAGAGGATCTGTTATAACCAATTCTTTGAAGGTAAGTTCGATCGACGTCCGCTACCCAAGGAGTTAAGTGGAGCAGAAATTTTAGAACAACTTGAAGTCATTGAAAATCTTCGATTTTGAAAAACATCGGGTACTCGTAAGTGAAAGCGTACTGAAGCTGAGCTGAATTGGATGAAGTGAAGCATCTTTTTCAAACTACCGTATTAGAAGCAGCTACTACTTCATCATAATCTAGATGTAATGCATCTTGAAAAGAATATTTGTGATAATATCATCGGTACTTTATTGAATATTTCAAAAAAGATAAAAGATAGTATAAAAGCTTGTCTTGATTTGCAAAAAATGAGAATTCGATCGGAGTTGCATTTAGTTCGTCGAGGTGAGAGATTTTTTATGCCACCTACATGTTATTTACTGTTTGGAGAGGAAAAGAAGAATTTCTGTGATGGTTCAAAATCATAAAATTTTCTGATGCATATGCTTCAAACGTATCGTGGTGTGTTGGAAACAATGACGGTAATATCTCTGACATAAAAAGTCATAACTTTCATGTGATAGTGTAACGTTTGCTTCCTGTGATCATACGTGGCTATTTGGGTGGTGATGTTCAAATTGCATTGATTGAGTTGGGTGTGTTCTTTTGAGAACTATGTTGCCGAATATTGAAGATTAACTTATTTGAAAAATCAGAGAAGAATATTGTACTCATTCTTTGTAAGTTAGAAAAATTTTTTTTACCATCATTTTTTGATGTTATGGTGTATTTGGCTGTCCATCTTCCAAAAGAAGCTCTTTTGGTCAGACTAGTATATTATCGATGGATGTATCTATTGAAAGATAAAAAAGTTATACGTATTTTGTCATATCAATTATAAGATGTAAATATATTTCTAAAATTTAAATTTATTTTTGTTTGTAAATTCTTGTGCACCTTAAAAAAGTATGTGTGCAATAAAGCAAGACCTGAAGGTTCTATAGCGGAAGCATATGTAGCTACCGAGTATCTCACATTCTGCTCGATGTATTTTGATGATATCGAAGTAAAATTCAATCATGCAGATCGTAATGCAGACCATGAATGGGGTGACAATGAGCCGACGTTGTCTATATTTAAATAAATGGTTCGACCTATTGGTGCAAGAAAATATAAATTTATGGACATGAACGAGCTATCCAAGGCATACTTTTACGTTCTAAATAATTGTGAAGAAGTTGAAGATTTTATTGATTAAGTATCATCTTACGATACTGTTTAATGATCAAAAATTTTTTTTATGTCGGTGTAAAATTAAAAATTATAACTTCTTGCAGGGAGCACAAGAGTATACTATGTAGAGAGAATAATATGGATGCCGATGATCGACATAGGAGAAAATTTGCAAAATAATTTGATGATCTTGTAAGTTGCATTAGTGTTATATTATTTATTTACTTATAAATATTGTTATTTCAACCAACATAATTTTTTATCTTATGATGCAGATGAAACATAAGTATTTCAATAAAGAAGCGGATGCAACCGATGAGTTGCACGATTTAGCATGTGGTCCCGATCGAAGGATAATTACTATACATCCTGTATCATTGGAGGAATGAGATTTCATACAAGGAAGCTTGAGATGCAATGATGGATCCAGAATAGTAAAATTGCTACAACAGGATATGAAGGAGAAGAAGAGATTGATTATTATGGTGTACTGATAGATATCATAGAACTGATGTATAGATCCAATAATTCTGTATTTTTATTTTAGTATGAATGGTGGGATATTAGTAATAAAAAGATCGAGATTCATATTGATTTATAATTTATCAATATAAATCTTGCACGAACATGGTACCAAAATGAGCTGTATATATTAATAACTCAAGCAAAACAAATATTATATTTGAAGAATCTAAAGTATCGAGGTAATTGGCATGTCGTACAAAAAATAACACCAAGAGACGTATATGACATACCAACTCGATTAAAGATGGATGAAATTTTGGATTTACATGAAGAGGAAGTTTTTCAGCAAGAAGAACAAACATTAGCCGAGTTTTTGGTTGATGAAGAACTTATAACGACACCTTTGAATAGGGCTGATCTTCCGTCCAACGAAGTTGAAGTTGATTTTGTATTTAATCTGGATGAGTCGGAGGGCGACGATCAGTTCATAAATGACGATGAGATAGAAGACGATATATATATCGATTACTGTGATTCAGACGAGTATTTACACATCGAAGAAAATACGAATATTGATGAGTAGATCTTTATTCTTCGTTTCATTTTGTATTGCAATAATGGTATGCAATATAATTATATTCATTAGAATATTATTTGATTTCTATTATTATTATTTAATATTATATTTATTTATATCTCAATTTTTATAAATATAGTACCAAAAGACAGATGACGACAGTCGTGTTCACAATTACATGCAGATAGCTCGGAGGTTGAGGCACCTTCACCGATCTTCATCACCTCATCGGCTCCAGTGTCAGAGGGTCCTGCACTAGTAGATCCCAGTGAGTCGGGTACGAGTGAGGCGGATCCTAGTGAGGTTGGTTCTAGTGGTATTAATTATTACACTTTATATATAATGAAATTTGATTCTTTTGTTTAGATCATACTAATGATTTATTTATTGTTGTCTCAGATCAGTCTACATCGATGGTCAGACGAGGGCGAGATCCATTGAAGAACCTCGCTTTAGAGCATTGGAGATGCGAGCACCCAAGACAGCATCTTCGGATCGAGATACTGACCGGCTACACCGAACCCATTAGGGGATGGTGTGAGCCATGGTAGACCGAGCTGGGCATCATATGTCGCAGCTATGCCCCCGTGACGCTCTTCGATTGGCGTCATGTTGTCCCGGCTCCGAGAGAAATTTTCTATACCTACTTATAGATAAAATAAATTATATTATGAATATTTAATTTATATAATATTATTCTAATATTTGTTATTCACAAGGTATATTTGACATCGTCGATTTTGAAGATGATTGTGTGAGGCGAGCGATCGACACCCATCTATCCTTGCATTTCAGGGATTATCACCATCACATGCATCAGCATTGGTACTAGATGGTGCAGGCTCGTGGGCAGAAGGCAGCGTGGCTGCAGCCTTATGACAGCATCACCATCGACGATTGGACTATCATATACAGGCGTTATGAGGATCCGGCATATCAGATTGCGCATCTAAACTTTTTTTTAGACTTAATTGACTTAATCATTTATTCATGAATTAAATTTATTATCTACTAATTTTACTGTTAATTTTATAGAGACGATGTGCCCAGAATGCGGTGAACCAGACGAGACAGATCATGCCGCATTGTGGGGGTTCGAGATCGTTTGCTCACCACATGGAACACATGATAGGTATTTTTTTAATTTCTAATTAGGATATATTTTGCTAATTATTTAAAATTTTTTTAATTAATTTTCAAATTACAGAGAGATGCTGAGAGTGGCGAGCTTCCTGGTAGGATCGATACCTACCAGTGGACCCATTAGCGACGGTCGGGGGAGTGGATGACAGGGAGCCAGGAGCTCTTAGTAAATTTTTTCAATTATTTTTTCATTCATAATTTGATTTTTATTAAAAAATTAAAATAACTCTAATTTTTATTTTCAGGATCGTATGACCAACATAATATCCTAGCCTACTCCTGAGGATTTGATCGTACCTATAAATGATGAGATATGTGATCGGGTGCTCGGTACGAGACCCTGTTATGTTAGGGGTCTAAGATATGGGATCACTGCTCCCTCATCCTCATGATCATCTAGAGCTGAGATCCATTCTGCATGTCAGGCTTGGCTGATGGAGGTGCAGAGGTAGGCTGTCGAGGATCGACAGCAGGCTACCGAGGATCGACAACGAGCTCAAAAGTTGACTGCACGCATCGACGATTATCAGCACTTTCAGATCTAGATGATGGAGCGGATCGCACAAATGGAGCAGATGATACAGTTGATGAGGCAGCAGCAGACCGATCCGAGCTCCATCGTCGGTCCGAGCTCCGTCGAGTGCTCCCCATCTCTAGCTCGTTCTCCAGATGTCGATATTTGATGGCTTATTGATGTATTTTTTTATTTCAAATATCTTGTAATTTTAATATAATATAATAAAATAATAAAATTTATTTATCAATTTATTATATAAATTTTTATTTTAATTTATAAAAAATATTATTCATATAAATTTAAAATATATATTTACAAAATTTTTTAAAAAAATATGATTAAATTATTAGCGATGAAATTATTTTCGATGAAATATTCATCATCAAAAATATTTTACTAACATAATTTAATTTATCAATAAACATATAATTAACAGTGATGAATAATTTTTCATCGTAAATAATTATTAGCGACATAAATTTTCATCGAAAAATATCTTATTTGCGATGAAAGTTTTCGTTACTAATATTATTTAATTTTATTTATTTTTTATTAAATTAATAGCGATGAATTATTTTCGTTGCAAAAAATATTATTTGCGACACAAAATTTTTCATCACCAAAACTTTTAAAAATAATAGCGATGAAAATAATTTCATTGCTATTAATTTTTTATTTATCACTGATGAGTTTTTTCATCGCAAATACCTTTTTTAGATTAAATTTTTTCGTACTCTTTTTTTTTTTTAACGACGAAAAGTATTCATCGCAAATATTTTTTATAGCGATGAATTTTTTTTTTATCGTAAAATATTATCAACGACAGAATTATTTGTGACGAAAAATTAGTGATCAAAATTTCGTCACTAATATGTATTAGCGACGAAAATCGATTATTAGCGATGAAAAATTTTCATCGTTAATAACCTGTTTTGTTTTAGTGAGAGGTTGCGCCGGCCCATCTAGCTCTCTTCTTTTTATGGGCTAAATATATCTGATAAGCATCCCTTGCGAAGGCATTTCACTCTCTCACTCGTTGCTTAATTAACTCTAAGGGTGGTCATCATGAGTGCCTCATATCAACGCTATATTACAAGATATTTCATGTTTTAGGGTCATCAGCACGATCGCTGACTACCGTATGAGCTGAGGAGTCCATCTCCATACTGAGTTGAGGCATCTCCGAGGTCCGACCTGTGTATGAGTTCCTCAGCTAACTTATCTCTTCAACGTACGTGATAGCTGTCTATCTCGAATAGACAAGATTTGGTATAACCGTCTCCCCTATTCTTGCAGGAGCGATTAAGGGATGAATTATCTTATCCAGTTTGGCATGTCTAACGATCCGATAATCTCGAAATTGCACAATCTCATAGCTAACAATTCAACTATTTGGCATCATTTTATATAAACAACTAGAGCCTCGAGGACTCATGTAAGTCCAATCAAATCCATCTCAGAGAATCCGTTCTGCTCTTTTATTCTCTGTTTTTCTGATTTGAGCGTCGAAGGATCCTCGCCGGAGCCACAACCTCCAGTTTGGGACTTGTTTTACAGGTCACTCCAGTGCCAGCATCACCGCACGAGATGTTCAGGTGTCCATCTTCCGACCTCATCTTACGACCTCAACCGATTTAAGCAGCAATAATTTGTATTCTATGCAAGTCTTTAGTTAACTACGGTTTGAATAAAAATAATCATGAATCATCTAAATTTTTAAAATTTATTTAAAAATTATATGTATCAAATTAATTATTCAATAAGATATATTGAAAAGTATCAAATAAATAAAATAAAGTTTTTTTTGAATTTCAAAAAAGGGATTGAGTAAATTTTCAAGCAATTTACTCAAAATAATAATTTAATATATTTATTTAATTTACTGCTATTTTAAGCTTGAAGTTCTGTTTTGATGGTTGAGTTTTTTCAGTTGTACTTGTGCTAAAGGGTTCAAGCCTATTTTAAAACAAATTGATCCTTGATGGAACAATTGTCGCCTCCTTGGAGGTGAATGGAAAGAGAGGCGAGATAGAAGAGAGCATACTACTGGAGGGAGGGCCGCAGAGAAGAGAAGAAAGAGGGAATGCAATGGAGGGGGAGGGCTTTCCATTTAAGAGGGAGAGGAGAATACGGTAGGAGATCAAGTCTCCTCTTTTTTCTCCCAAGATTGTCACTTTAAATTAACTGCAAAAATACCATTATAAATGATTACTTCATTCCGTGAAAGGGTAAAAAATTATAGTCAAAAACAAGGACCGGTACGATTCAATGGATTGGGTAAAGTAAGATAATCCATGAAATTACACTTAAGGGGCAAGACTGTATTAGTTTAAGGCAGAGAAATTGGTTGAAAAGGAGTGCGTGGTTTTACCAAATATATTAAGGCCCATTCTTTTGAGGATAAAAAATTTATTTAAAAATTTATATTTTTTAAAATAAATATTTTATAGATAATATTTAGATAAAAAAATAATTTATTCATAATTTTTTATGTATTAAAAAATAGCTCAGGAATATATTAGTCACGTTCTTTTGTATTGTTAGTTTCCTAGATAAGTTGCTAAGATCCATCCATATTTTTCATAATACTTTTTATGATATAAATATTATTATATATAATAGTATAATATGACATATTATATTATAATATATTATATTATTATATAAATATTATTATATATAATAATATAATATAATATATTATAATATCTTCTATAAATATTATTATATATAATAAAATATTATATTATTAATATGAGATAGTATATTATAATATAATAGATCATTATTATTATAGGATTAAGGATATATTAGGAATGAATTAAAAAGATTATTTTTTTAATTAATGAAAAAATGATTTAGCCACTCCTAGGTCGATAAGAATTTCTCCCATTTGATTGGTAAATGCTATTTATGGAATAGTAACTTATCCATCTTAAAAAATGTAAGAACATCGGTAAGTTGATTAATGAAAAAGTTGATCAACTTTTTCATAATATTTATCCATAAAAGAACAGATCCTAAGGATAATGTAAAGGTTTATGATCATGAGGTTAATATATATGCATGCATGCATGTGTTAACATCTAAATCAACCGTCAGATATTATTTTCTTCTCAGTGGTGCCATCATAGCTTAGGGATGTTTCAAACAAATCTTTATATTTCAGAGCACTATGAAGGCTCAGTTGATTGCTTTGGAAATGATATGTATTGTGATGTAGAGAGGTCATCTTTAGTCCCACATCGATTGTAAGTCAAGAAGAAGTATGGCTTATATAGATTGAAACCTTCTCTCCCCTATGAGGTGTCTTTTAAAGGATAAAACTATGAGGTCTATATGATCAAGGCCCATTAAAACCTAAGATCCATTGAAGCCTAAAGATGATCAAGAGTCAAAATAGACAATACCTCATATATGCGGGTACGGAGTCAATCCAATCATCTGAGCCATTTGACTTTGTGACCCTTAACCGTAACAATATGTATTAAGATAAAGTGAATAAAAAAAAATCTTATTTCAGAGCTATCTTTGGTACGTAACCGAATTTTCATCGGATCAATCTACTACGATAATAAGACTGTGATTGAACCAACTAATCAAAATAGTACTAACAAAAAGGTAAATCGGCATATTTGGATTCATCATAAATTTGTGAGACAACTCAAAAAGAGTAATTTTATTTTTTAAAATTTATCAAGTCGAAGAAAAACTTGATAGATTAATTTGCCAAGAGTTTATTTAGGAATGAAGTTCTAGAATCATTGAGAGGGATGAGACTTAAAATCACTATTTCATCATTGACAGTGGATATCTGGCCTCTATGATTGGAGATTTCATGAATGAAGTTTAGTGTGCTAGAAACAAAGTTGATTGGATGATCTTGTCAGAATATATTCTTAGAGTATACCTCCTCCCATCCATATAATGAATGCTCTTATCAGTTACAATGTAAATACAGAAAAGTCAAATTATACTCTTAATAAGTCCAAGACAGAAGATCTGCATAGTATTAGGTCAAAAATATCTTTGGAGGACTTATATGACAATTATTGTATAGACTATGACTAGTGGTTTACGCTAACCTATAAAATTTTTATGAAAAATCAAGATGCCAAGTGCAAGACTTTTGAATGATGCTAACCATATAAACTCATTTAATGCATACTATGTATGTAATAAGTTGAAGTCTGAGTTAAAATACTTAGTTCGAGATTTAATTCATTATAATTCCTTTAGATAGATACTAATTAATGTAAGATTCAAATCTATATGATACATATATTTTGACAGTATAAGATGTCAAAATATATTTTTTTATTTTTTTTTAAATTTAAATCTTTTATGAGAGATCGTTAGAGTTTTAATAGAAAAGATTTAGATTTGATCCTTAAATTTTAGTTATTTAAAAGTTCTAAAACTTTTTTTTAATCTGAGACCTCTTTCCAAAGAATTACAGCTCTTGGGAAGAGAATATTGGCTGTAAAGAAATACATGTCCTCAAAACTATGGCACCTCCTTGATCATCCGGATAAGGTTTATAAATAGACTCTAGATCCAACTGTTTTGAAATCATCCTAGAATATCAGATTCCACTCTCTCTTCTCTCTCATACCTTATTTTTCGAGAAACTCTCTTTCACTCCAAGACAGACTTCCTTTCTTTCTCTCTTTTCTCACTATTTTTTTTTCTTTTTGGGACATTTGAAGGAGATATTTGGGACCAGCTTCTCTAGCGATCATGCTTGTTGGAGGAAGATTGGATTGAGTTGGATTATTATACTTTGAGGATGAAATCACAACAAACTCGTATGTAGGGCCGAATCATATTTTTAGGATAGTGCTCTTCACACATTTAGGTTTAGACAAATTTTTTTTTTTTCAAACTTTAGATTTTGTTTTAAGTAATTTATTAATTTCTTCTATAATCTTGAATGAAGATCATAATAAAAATAATCTAGCAATTATCTAAACAAAATTGATTATTTTTCTAACAAATTCCCCATACTGCACATCAGTTCGATATATATCAGTATTAGTATTGTACCTCTATTATGCCATAAGTTGTTCCCGGTACAAGGTCCAGACGTTGAGGTGTCAAAGTCGATCTGGTTTCTGTTCGACTGAAGTCAATGGAAAGTGGATATGTTTGTTTTCCACTTTCCTTGCCACCTGTTTGTACACTTCTGTCTTGTACTTCTTTTCCTGCCGTTTTGGGTTTAAATGCTTACAAGCCGGGCGGCTTTGTTGGGTGCTTCATCTAATTAATTTAAAAAAAAAAATTATTTATAAAAATAATTTAATATTTAATTTATTTATCAGGTTGATATAAAAGGAATGAAACGTTATTTTGAATGGTAATTTATCATCGCCACATCATCCTCTTTTTTTTTTTTTTATTTTTCACGTAGACGACGTCAAAATAAATAAATAAATAAATAACATCATTATTTGATAATTTTATTTTTTTTCAAAAAAATAAAAAAATAAAAATTATAATTTTAAATTTATAAAAAAATAAAAATTATAATTTGGATAAAAATAAAAATTATCATTTCAAATTAGTATCTCCATTTCAAATTATTTTTTAAAAAAATATCTGAAAAAAATTATTGTAAAAAAAATAAAAATACCATAAAAAAATTGAAAAGAAATAAAAATTATAATTCTAAATTTTAAGAAAATAAAAATTTTACTTTTAATTCAAATAAAAATCATTATTTCAAATTACAATCTCCTTTTCAAATTAATTTTTTTAAAAAACATATCATAAAAGAAGAAAAAAATAAAAAAAGAGAAAAAAATAAAAATTATAATTTTGAATGAACTTTAAAAAATAAAAATTTTAATTTTAATTTAAATAAAAAAGATAATTTTAAATTATTTTCTCCATTTAAAATTAATTTTTTATAAAAAAATATCTAAAAATCTTAAAAAATTTTAAAAAAAATATCATAAAAAAATGAGAAAAAAAATAAAAATTATAATTTTAAATTTTAAAAAAATAAAAATTTTAATTTTAATTCAAATAAAAAATATTATTTCAAATTACTTTCTCCATTTCAAATTAATTTTTTAAAAAAAATATTCAAAAAAATAAAAAATTAAAAAAATAAAATTATCATGAAAAAGTCAAAAATAAAAAAATAGAAAAAAATAAAAATTATAATTTTAAATTTAAAAAGAATAAAATTTTTAATTTTAATTAAAATAAAAGACATTATTTCAAATTACTTTTCCCATTTCAAATTTATTTATTTAAAAAATATTCCAAACAAAAAAATACCTAAAAAAATTTCATAAGAAAAGAAAAAATGGCAAAAATGGAAAAAAATTAAAATTAAAATTTTAAATTATAAAAAAAATTAAAATTTTAATTTGAATTTAAGAAAAATAAAAAAATACCATAAAAAAGTGAAAAAATGTGAAAAAAAATAAAAATTATAAATTAAAATTTTGAAAAAAATAAAAATTTTAATTTTAATTAAAATAAAAAATATCATTTCAAATTACTTTCTCTATTTCAAATTATTTTTTTAAAAAATATCTGAAAAAAAATTGGTGTAAAAAAAATAAAAAATACCATAAAAAAAGAGAAAAAATTGAATTAAAAAAATAAAAATTATAATTCTAATTCAAAAATAAAAAATATAGTTTTGAATTTAAAAAAATAAAAATTATAATTATAATTCAAATAAGAAATAGTAAAAAAATAATAATTATAATTATAAATTAAAAAAAATTAACTTTAATTCAAAAAATAAAAAATTATCATTTCAAATTACTATCTCTATCTTAAATTAATTTTATTTATTAAAAGATCATATAAAAATAACTAAAGAAAATTAAAAAAAATTAAAAAAAGAGAAAAAAAGAGAAAAAAAAGAAAAAAAAATGGAAGAAAATGCCAAAGGGAATGGCATTTTTGAAAACGCCATCCCCTTTGGCATTTTTTAAGCATAAAATCCAAAAAAGAAAAATCCTCTCTCCCTCTTCTCCCTCTTCTCCGGTGTTTCTCTTTCCTCTTTCTCTCTCTTTCTCCTTCTTCTCTCCCTCTTCCTCTCTCTCTCTCCCTCTTTTTCCTTGGCCGTCGGCGACAGAGGGCCGGCGGTGGGCCCGCACGCCCCGACGGTGGCCCCCCATGGCGGGCCCCGGCCCTCCCCTTCCCTTGGCCGGCCCCTTGCTCTCCCTCTTCCTCTCTCTCTCTCCCTCTTTTTCCTTGGCCGTCGGCGACAGACGACCGGCGGTGGGCCTGTGCGCCTCGGCGGTGGCCCCCCGCGGCGGGCCCCGGCCCTTCCCTTCCCTTGGTCAGCCCCCTCTTCTCTCCCTCTTCCTCTCTCTCTCCCTCTTCTCTCCCTTTTCCTCTCTCTCTCTCCCTCTTTTTCCTTGGCCACCGACGAAAGACGGCCGGCGGTGGGCCCGCGCACCCCGGCGGCTGGCCCCGACGGCGGCCCCTCGCGGTGGACCCCGACCCTCCCCTTCCCTTGGCCGGCCCCATCTTCTCTCCCTCTTCCTCTCTCTCTCTTCCTTTTTTACAAATATCATTTTACAGTATTCATAATCTATTAAAATTTTAGCTTACTATTTTTTTATTTTAACTCTATCAGTTTTTATGGGAGCCATATACTGATGAGATATTAGATATGACATATGGACTGCTAGGGTGTCACTTATTTATTTTGATGTGGTAGAGTGGCATCTATCCGATCGTGTCCTGCGGCAGTTTGGTCATATTCAGGGCATCCCAGAGCAGTTTGATACCAGCTAGAAACTTCATCATATTGATCGACGAGGGAGAGCTCGTATTGACTAGCGTATCAGACATGCAGAGTACATCGATATTTGGGATGCACATCGAGATCACATTGTTTATGGTGATCCCATTTTGAGAGGCCGTTCATATACCGATGACTACATGGCTTGATTTTTTAGCATTACAGTGCGAGTCATTGGACAGCCTCGGTATGCAGTTCCCAGATACGAGGGCGAGAGTTCTGCTGTGCGTCTTTTGGTAAGACTACGAAATTAGTTTATGTTGTTTGTGTTATATTTTTATTTTATATTTTACAGTATATTGACTGTTTTATTTTTATTTTGTAGACTGATTCTATATCGGATCTCGTGTTGGACGCTCGTCGTGCTTTATCTACGACTGATGAGGACGAACGGATTCGGATACTGTGTGAGATAGAGAGAACAAATTCTGAAATATTGGTGGCGATTGGTGTTGATCCATATAGCTGTGCGCCTTGGTATGGAGCAGCCGATGCGCCAGATATGAGATATACACCGTCACCATATGTTCCACATATGCCATTACCTCATATTCCGTAGATATCATCACTAGATGCTGCACAGATGCCACCGCCTTTTGATCTACAGATGGCAACACCTTCTTCTTCCTACATCTCCCAGATGACATCATCGGGTACCAGTTGGCCACATGAGTATGATACTTTCTTTTCAAGCCCATCCGTGTATCCAGATGAGAGGGTTGAGCGGGTCGCTCAGTCCGTAGATGATCCGACAGCATCAGTTATTCTTGAACAGTATGACCAGCAGACCTTCTCCACTAATATATGGGAGGAGCCATCACAGCAGGAGCAGGAGCAGCCGTTGAGGACCTTCCTGAGAAGGTCCAAGCGACCACGGGCACCACGACGTCTTTGTGGGACTTAGTCTTTTTTAGATTTGTACTTAGTATTTTTGAAACTTTTATTATACTATTTTTTGTACGCTTGATATTTTTATTCTATTTAATATTATTAATTATTAATTTTATTTTATATTATTTAATTTCAAATGATCGGATATTATGCTTTGTGGATATGGATACACGTACTCTAATATGTCTTAGAACATTAGGAGAGAAAAAGTTATGCTAAAAGGGCTATAAAAATTATAACGTAAATAATAATAATATATCGGATAATTTATTTATGAGATAAATCGGACCGTACTGGTACATCTCGATCTGATATGGGAACGAACAGCTACGTACGGTGCGGTATGAAAAAAAAATTAATTAATTTAAAATGGAGAAAGTAATTTGAAATGATATTTTTTATTTAAATTTAAATTTAATTTTTTTTTTTAAATTTAAAATTATAATTTTTATTTTTTTCTTATTTTTTTATCATTTTTTTTTATGATATTTTTTATTTTTTTAATTTTTTAAGATTTTTTTGAGATATTTTTACATAAATTAATTTTACATGGAAAAAATAATTTGAATTTATGTTTTTTATTTGAATTAACATTTAAATTTTTATTTTTTTCTCATTTTTTTCTTCTTTGTTTGGAATATTTTTTTAAAAAAATAATTTGAAATGGAGAAAGTAATTTGAAATAATATTTTTTATTTTAATTAAAATTAAAAAAAATTATTATTTTAAATTAAAAATTATAATTATAATTTTTTTATTTTTTAAATATTTTATTTTTTGGTACTTTTTTAAATTTTTTATTTTTTTGGATATATTTTTTAAAAAAAATTAATTTGAGATGGAGAAAGTAATTTGAAATGATGGTTTTTATTTGAATTAAAATTAAAATTTTTATTTTTTTAAATTTAAAATTATAATTTTTATATTTTTCTCATTTCTTTCTCATTTTTTTTATGATATTTTTTTTAATATTTTAATATTTCTTTTTGAGATATTTTTTTTAAAAAATAATTTTAAATGGATAAAATAATTAAAAATTATCCTTTTTATTTGAATTAAAATTAAAATTTTTATTCTTTAAAATTCATTGAAAATTATATTTTTTTATTTTTTTGCATTTTTTTCTTCTTTTATGATATTTTTTTTTAAAAAAATAATTTGAAAAGGAGATTATAATTTGAAATGAGGATTTTTATTTGAATTAAAATTAAAATTTTTATTTTTTTAAAATTTAGAATTATAATTTCTACTTCTTTTCAATTCTTTTTTTATAATATTTTTAATTTTTTTACATCAATTTTTTTCAGATATTTTTTAAAAAAGATAATTTGAAATGAGGATACTAATTTTAAATGATAATTTTTATTTTTATCAAAATTTAAATTTTTATTTTTTTATAAATTTAAAATTTTTATTTTTATTTTTTTATTTTTTATCATTTTTTTTTAGAAAAAAATTAAAATCGTCAACTAATATGGTATTTTTAAAAATACCATTTGGGATGGCATTTTTAAAAACGCCATGTCAACTGACGTTTTTAAAAATGCTATATTATTTGATATTTTTTATTTTTTATTTTTTTAGCATCGTTTATATGAAAAATGGGGGGTGACGTGGTGATGATAAAACGTCATTCAAAATGATGTTTTATCATTTTTATATCAATCTGATAAATAAATTAAAAATTAAATTATTTATGTAAATAATTTATTTTTATATTAATTAAGAAAAACACTCCGGCTTTGTTGGCACTGTAACTGTTTGATATATCCTTGAGTAGCTCAGTTCTACCACCAAAAAAAAAGAAAGGAGGAGGAGGAGTAGAGAGAGAGAGAGAGGGAGAGAGAGAGAGAGATTCTTTTGTGAGACTAGAGACAATCCATGGCTTTGTTTTTTGAATAGTGAGATTGTTAAAAATTTTAAAAAGAAATAGAAAAAAAATTCTCTCCCTCTTTCTTTTACCACATCCTCTTTTGTTGCTCATGACAAGTGTGCTGTCGGTTGTTTGCCTACTGCTAAATGCAAATTGGTGGATGCCCTTATTTATTTTCTATTTTTTTGATAAAATGATACTCTTATTTATTTCCAACTATTCACTACAAGAAATTTGATTTTTAATGATGAAATTTTAGCGACGAAATTTATTTCATCGCAAATAATTAAGCTTTTGCAACGAAATTTAAATTTCGTCTCCAAAAATCAGGTATTTGCGATGAAAAAAATTACGTTGCAAAAAGTTATATCTTTTACAACGAAATTTTTATTTTTGTTGCTAGAAGTTGATCTTTAGCGACGAATTTTTTTTTTCGCTGCAAAAAATAATTTTTTTTGCGATGAAATATTTTTTTCATAGTAAAAAAATATTTTTTTGTGATAAAAAAAAAATTTTATCGTAAAAAAATTATATTTTTTACGATGAAATTGATATTTCGTTGCAAAAAATAAAGGCTTTTGCGATCAATTTTATTTATATTTAGCGACGAAACTATTGCGTCGCTAAATTTTATTTTGTTGAAAAAAATTGAATATTTTGCGATGAAATTTTAAATTTCATTGCTAGAAATTGATCTTTAGCGACGAAATTTTTTTCATCGCAAAAAAATATTTTTTTTGGTCACGGAAAAATTTTTCATTGCTATTTTTTTTTGCGACGAAAATAATTACGTTGCAAAAAATTTGATTTTATGCGATGAAATATTTGTTTTGTTGCGAAAAACTTGATTTTATGACCATTTTTTATATTTGCGATGAAATTAAATTTTCATTGTAAAAAATTAATTATTTGCGACGAAAAAATTTTTGTTGAAAAAAATATACTTTTTTACGATAAAATATTTACTTTTAGCAACGAATGTATTTCGTCGCTACATATTTTTTAATTTTAAAAAAAATACTTTGAAATAGGGCCCTAATTGAAAATAAACCTTTTGATCTCCCCACGCTGCCGCGGTCGTCAAAATTTTCTCCCTCCCTGATCTCCGACGACAGTCCTCCCTCCCCGATCGCCGATCGTCCTTCCCGATAAGTTCTCTCCCTCCCCGCCACCATCCTCTCTCTCTCCCTCCCGACCACCATCCTCTCTCTCTCTCCCTCCCCACCGCCGTCGAGCCCTCCCTCCCCGCCACCATCGTCGCTCGAGCGCGCCCCCCGTCGCTGATCGAGCCCACCCCCCAGCACGCCATCTCCCTCCCGCCTTGCCACCCTCTCCTCCGCGCACCGTCTCCCTCTCGGTCTCTACTGTGTCATCGCCGATCGAGTCCTCCCTTCCCGCCACCGTCGTCGGTCGAGGCCTCCCACCCCCACCGTTTCCCTCCTCGCCCGTCCTCTCCCTCCTCGCCTCCACCATTTCCCTCTCCCTCCGCTTCCTCTCCGACTTCGACCTCCTCCTCCTCCCCTCCCAAACCCTGTCCCTCGAATCCTCCCTCTTCTCTACCTCCTTCCTTTCGGTTCCCTCCAATCCCTCGAAACCCTAACCCTAGAGCCCTCTCCTTCATCTTCTTCCTCCTCTTCCGCCTCGCCCATGCTGCCCCCTTCTGCGGTGTCGCCCGCCGCTTCGGCCTCCCATCCCCCGCCGCCGCCTGCCGCGCGTTCTACCTGGTTTGTAAGGCTATCACTGCCGCTGGTCGACCCCTCCCTCCCCTGTCTCCCTCCCTCATTTTCTTTCTCAGTCTCTTACCTGAGAAAGAGTTGAAGGTCGATCCCTTACTTTCTCTATCACTCTCCCTTACCTGGCTTGTCTGGTTTTGTAGGGCTGCCAGCGCCACCGCCGCCGCCGGGCCGCCACCGCCATCACCGGTTGCCGTCACTGTCACCATCACTGTTCACGGAAGAGTTGAAGGTGAGAACCATTTTTTTAATTTATATATTTTTTAATTTTTTTTTCTTAATAAATTTTAGTCATTAGAAGTAATTATTTATTATTTTAGTAATTAGATATAATGTTAGATATAATTATTTATTTGATATAATTAATTTTAATCATGATTTAAAAATATTTTAAAAATAAAAATATTTATAATAATAATATATTAATTGTAGCATAATAAATTTATAAGCCTTAGAATTTTCGTTCGAGGATAGCGTGCATAAACCAATATTTTTTTTTATGAAAAAAATATTGGTGCTTTACACACTATTCTCGAATTGTCCTCGTGGATAGTTTGGGCACATGAATGAATTTAATATTACAATACATGTGCTTCTATGTCGCAGAGTTTTGTCAGTATTTTTGATCATGTTCTCTGGATATATAGCACAATTTTAATGCTTGTGTATCTGGAGAACTGCGTCGAAATACTGTCGAAATTTTTTTGGTATAGAAGACATGTATTGCAATATTAAATTCTTACGTTCCTGAATGGGATAGGACCATCACCCTATAGGTAGGAGATATAAGGCGTTAGTCAACTATTATTACATAAAATTGATAGTATAATTTGCATCATAAATATGTAGATATGGATCGTGGTTGGATGTCATTGCGTGATAAGTTCTGTCCCGAGTATATTACGGGTGTGACGACTTTTATGAATGTGGTGTCCAATCATACTAGAGAAGATGAAAAAGCTCGTTGTCCATATCGTCGATGTAGGAATTTATTTTGGTGTACCTTATCGGACATTCAGAATCATTTATACGAACACGGTATAGATGTAATTTACAAGAGATGGACTTGTCATGGTGAAGATTTGTCAACTAGCTCGAGCATGTTGTCCAGGAGTCCCATAAATCCGTCGTCAGTCGGTGGATCATGCAGTCGTGAAAGACAAACACTCGGTGAAGAAGATAGAAAAATTTTAGAAGATCTTCATCCGGAATTATTTGAATTAAATGTAGAAGCGAGAGCAGAACATCAGCATTCTATTCCGAGATAAGAAGCTGAAGAGGATAGTAACATATCTATAAATGATAGATTCGAGCGTCTATTAAGAGATGCATAAAGTGATGTTTATCCTGGTTGTAAAAAGTACTCTCTGTTGTCCGCCATAATAAAGTTATTACACATGAAGATACTTGGTAAGTGGTCAAACAACTCGTTTAATTGGTTGCTCAAATTTTTGAAGGACTTACTGCCAGAGGGAGAGTTACTTCCGTCAAGTCATTATGAAGCCAAAAAATTATTGAAAGGACTCGGTTTGGGAGTCGATGACTTGGGCCTACGCTGTGAAAAGATACATGCATGTCCGAATGATTGTGTTCTGTTTCGGAAGGATAAAAAAGATCTACAAGCATGTCCGATTTGTCATTCAAGCAGATGGAATGAAAATCGTGGTAAGGATAAGAAGAAAAAGAAAATACCATGCAAGATTTTGCGGTACTTTTCGATTACACCACGATTGCATCGATTGTTCATGTCGAGGCATACTGCTTGTGACATGTGATGGCATAAGGAGGAAAACAATATCGATGATGATGTCATGAGACATCCATCAGATGGAGATGCGTGGAAATATTTTGATCATGAACATCCATGGTTTGCAGCTGATTCACGAAATGTCAAGCTAGGGTTGGCAACAGACGGATTTAATCCATATAGTAACCTTAGTACTACTTATAGTATGTGGCATGTTATGGTATTTCCTTATAATTTACCGTCATGGAAGTGCATGAAATCACTTTTTAATCTATTGGCCTTGTTGATCCCGGGTCCCCGTGCCCCTGGAAAAGACATAGACATATTTTTAGAGCCGTTGATCGAAGAGTTACAATATTTGTGGGAAGAAGGATGCGAAACATATGATCATGTTGCAGGAGGCATCTTTTGCATGCATGCAGCACTGCTTTGGACAGTTAACGATTTTTCTGCATATGGCGATATTTCTGGATGGTGTACAAAAGGATATAAAGCATGCCCAACTTGTAACGATGATATTACATCGGACTGTATTCATGGAAAGATTTGTTTTACCGGCCATCGATGTTTCTTGCCAGATGATCATAGATGGAGGAGAAGTCTTAAGTTCAATGGCAAGCATGAACGACGTGCGCAGTCAAGATTTTGGTCTACGGATAATATTTTAAATCAGTTACCCAACCCCCAGGATGTCATATTTGGTAAGGGTCTGGCCAGCCAAGTAGGGGTGCGAACAAGTATCGAAAATTGGAGAAAAAGGAGCAAGTTGTTTGATCTTTCATATTGAAAAATGCTTCTTCTTTGACATAATCTTGACGTCATGCATATTGAAAAGAATATATTTGATAATGTATTTTATACCATTCTCAATATCGAAGGAAGAATGAAGGATACCGTGAAGGCTCGTCTTGACTTAGAGGATATGCGGATTAGAAAGGAATTACATTTGATTCAATGAGGGGATAGGCTGGTGAAGCCATTGGCATGTTATATACTGAATCGAAGAGAGAGAAATCAATTTCTTTCATATTTGAGATCAGTGAGGTTTTTTGATGGATACGCCTCAAACTTGAAACAAGTCGAAAGATGGGAAGATCGTCGGGATGAAAAGTCATGATTGTCATGTACTTCTACAACATGTGCTCCCAGTTGGTTTGTGCGGATTGTTGTCGGATAATGTGTGTGATGCGTTACTTGATCTGGGAACTTATTTTCGGGACTTATGTGCGAAGACATTGAGACGAAGTCAGATCGACATATTGGAGAAGAAGATTATCATTACTCTCTGTAAGCTCGAGATGATATTTCCTCCCGCCTTCTTTGATATCATGGTGCATCTTTCTGTTCATCTTCCACATGAGGCTAGATTGAGTGGGCCAGTACATACAAGATGGATGTACCCAATTAAAAGATAATTGCATAATATTGTAATATTTATTATTCATTATTGTATTCTTATTATATGTGATATCAATTGATAATTTATTGAATAGGGAGATGCGAGAATACAAGAGTGCCGTCACTAACAAAGCACGGCCTGAAGGTTCAATAGCAGAGGCACATGTTATGAATGAATGTCTGACATTCTGCTCTATGTACCTTCGAAGAGTGGAGACCAAATTTACAAGGCCACAACGGAATATCGATGTTGACAAGATTCTGACCGATGGATTGTCCGTGTTCTCCAATGTTGCCCGACCATATGGTAAAAAAGATTTTCGAATGTTGACACCATAAGAAACGGATGACATGCATTGGTATGTGCTAAACAATTGCGAGGAGGTAGAAGCATACATGATGTAAGTATATACATTTAATTTTTATTTGTTGATATATCAATGAATGTACGTGACTCTAAATTAAAATATACATGGTATTACTGTATCACTTCAGTGAACACGAAAGTGAGCTCAGAAGAAGTAATCCTACATTAGCAGCGGCACGACATAGGAATCAATTCGCATCATGGTTTGACGAACGGGTAAGTTATGTTAATGTTAATCCATGATTAAAAGTTTATTTATATAGTATTTATTTTGTTAAATTTAACCTACTTATTGTTCTTTTAATTGTAGATAGCTCAGCTACGTATAGACAATCCTAACTGTATCAGTAATGACTTAGCTGCACTTGCACGAAAACCTGACAGCCGTGTATTAGTATATTCAGCATGCATAGTTAATGGTGTGCGATTCTTAACGAAAGATCGCGATCGTGATCGAACCACACAGAATTGTGGAATAAGCATGGAGGACGAGCACAAAGGTGAAATAATAGATTTTTTTGGTGTTTTGCATGAGGTTATAGAGTTGAGATATAGTGGTCTTCGACGGATTGTGTTATTCAAGTGTCGATGGTATGACTTAGGATGACACAGGCCAATTGTTATAGATCCTCAACTGGTCAGTGTCCACACTGATCATGTATGGTACGAAAGTGATCCTTATATTTTTGCAAAGCAAGCGAGACTAGTGTGGTATATTGATGATAACAAAATGAAAGAGCCTTGACGAGTTGCAATAAGGGCTCAGCTTAGGCATTTGTTTGATCCCGCACTTTTCACATGCCCGAATGATGAAGATCTAGAGAATGAAGTCCGTGTAATAATTGAAAACGAAGCATATCAAATGCAAGCAACAGATAACATATTAGTGCCAGATGATACGATTGACATAGGACAATTACAAAGAGACGACTATGAACCTGAGGATGTTTCTATTGTTGGATCGTCGATAAGGGCACGGGCACGATCCAATAATGACTTCATTAACGACGATGATGATAGCACTTCAGGGTCGAAGTCTTCTATGACTCTCATCGAAGATGACTATATGGACACGAGTTCAGAATCTGAGAACAATAATTAATATGAATAAGTAATTCAATTTATTTTTTTTGTTATATCATGTAATACTTGAGTTTTTTTGATAACGTGTTGATTTAAATTATTTTAATCATTGCAGTATCATGACTGGTCCTGGACGTAGACGTTCACGGGGTAGGCAGCAGGCTCCGCTTGATGATACACATCCTCACTTTAGCATTTTGCATGATGAGTCAGAGGATTTAGATGAGACTCAGTTGTCCGAGTCCACAGAGCAGACTAGTGCTCAGCCAGAGCTTGCCCAGCCAGAGGTCATGGCACCGCAGCATCATCCCCTTACAGGTACATCTCTATCAATTTATAAACCATATATATTTTTTTATTATATACATTTAGTGATACATGATATATGTTCATTTCACCAATTTTTACATGTAGGAACACAGCATCGACGTGCAGTGCGTGATCCTAGTAGGGGTCTTGTTTTGGAAAAATATGTGCATACACACAATGAAAAGCCGAAGGTACAAATATTTTGAGATCATCCGATTGGCACAGAGGCTAGTATCATCGCAAATGAGATTAGTTTGTATATGTGGAATCATTTTCCGTGGGCTGCTGAAAGTTTCAAGCATGTAGCTCCTCGATACCGTGATGCTCTAGTCTCTCACATCAAGATAAGAATTAAATTTGGATGTCTTGCATATCATTACATGATCCATATTATTTTTGGTTATATAAATAAATTTTTTATTATATGAATAATTTCATGTATTTGCTTTTTGGTATGATGACTGTGTAGGATAATATTGACTTTGAAGATTGCACCGACGAAGAAGTGACGGCATGTATTCTCAAAATGGCTGCAAATAGATACAGAGATCGGCGATGTAGGCTTCATAAATACTGCAATGAGCTGCAGGTGAAGGAGATTGATCCTGTGACCCAGCCATACAGAAATTGGGCTGGGTCTAGTAAGGATTGGCGGTGGTTATGTGAGTATTTTGGAAGTGAGGCATTTCAGGTATGTCTAGTTTTTCAAGTTATTTTAATTTTGTTATGTCCTTTATTGATTATAATTGTATGTATTTTGTAGAGACGATCGGAGGCGAATAAGGTGAATAGGAGTAAGATTGATTCTATTCACATGCAAGGAAGTGCCTCTTTTGCACAGAGAATGAAGAGGATGGTACGTAACTACATTTGCAATCATACTTTGTAACTTCTTATTAAATATTTATATTATTTTGATATATATATTTTTTTATTTGAATAGGGACTATCCGGAGTCGACGCCTATGCTAAATTCTATCAAAATAAGAGTGGCGAGTTCGTGACCGAGGAGGCGAGGCAGCGTCATGTAAGTATCATTACTCTACATTTTGAATACTTTTAAAGAGTTTGAAAAAAATTTATGATTTTATTTGGTTTATTGTGAAGGAAAAAATGTTAGAATTGAGAGAGCAGACGACGAGGGAGGTTGGATCTGATGGTGATACTGGATCGCAGCAGGTTTGTTTGATGACAGATGATAAGATTTTGGATACCGTCCTCGGACGGCAGCTAGGATCTAGTCATAGCATGCGGTCCAAAAAATCATGCAGTTCGTCATCCGACCGGTCTGATGATGCATCGGTGCCAGAGGTAGTTAGGATATCCATGAGCATGATACAAGATCAGATTAGTTACTGGATGAATCGTAGTCAGACGCTCGAGAGGATAGTAGCTGCGATGGCGGGATGGCTCGGTATTGATGCTTCTGAGTTAGCACCTCTACAGTCACATGATGCCGCCTCTGTACCACCATCGCGACACATATCGGGTCAGGGATCGACGCCTGGAGAAGGGAACGAGGCCAACGAGTCAGATCATACCTAGTTTGTAGTTATTTTAAATTTAAAATGGTGTATGGACTTATATTTTTGTATATGACAAAGATGGTTTTGAAACTTTTTGATACTTGGAATTGGTATTTTGAATTAGAATATTTTTATTGTGTTAATATATTGTTTATTTAAAATATGTTTGATCAGAGAATTTGTATTTGAGCAGATTTTTTTTGAAAAAAAAATAAAAATTTAATTTTTTATCCAAAATTTATTTTAGCGACGAAATATTAATTTCGTAGCAAAAAAAATTTGTGAACCCAAAAAAGTAAAATTTTTATTATACATCGCGACGAAATTTTTTATTTCGTTGCTATTTTTGTGACGAAAAAACAGTTTCGTCATTAAAAATTTTAATTTTTTTGCGATGAAATTTTTATTTCGTCGCAATTATAGCGACGAATTTTTTTATTTCGTCACCCTTATAGCGATGAAAATTTTCTTTCGTCACATTATAGCGACAAAATTTTTATTTCGTTGCAATTATAGCAGCGAACATTTTTTTTGTCGCAATTATTGCGACAAAATTTTTGCGATAAATTTTTTTTGCGACGAATTCCGTCGCTAAGTTTTACGACGAATTTCATTTTCGTCGTAAAAAATTACGACGAAAGGAAAGTTTCATCGCAAAAAATAAGAGAATATTTTTTTAATTACTATATTTAGCGACGAAATTATTTTTCGTTGTAATTTTAGCGACGAAAATTTAAGCTCTTGCGACAAAATATTTTCATCGCTAATACAGCACATACTTCGTCGTCTAGGTTTACTATTTTTTGCGACGAAATAAAATCGTTTCGTCGCTAAGTTCTTTTGCTACGAGGCTTTCTCTACAAATTTTTAGCGACGATATATTTCGTCGCAAATACTTTTAGCGACGAAAATATAATTTTTAGCGATGAAAAAATTTCGTCGTCAAAAATTAAATTTCTTATAGTGATTTGAACTATTAGTTTGGTTTCCATCATCTTATTGCTTACTTGAGGCTTCTTCAGCTTGCTCATGTTGTAATTTATACTACAAATTAAAAATAGATATTATACATCATAAATTACATCTCTGGTTTTACAAAATAAATTGTGTGATTAAGGGGAGTGTATCTTTACCTCTACATCTTAATAAAATGGCCCTTTTGCTTATTTGCTAACAAACATTTCAATCATTAGATTTATGTAACAAAAGGATATTAGCTTCCATATGAAAGCCCTATGGTCCTCATGCTCCACCAAATTCCTTAAAATATCACCAGCTCAAATTCAGCATGAAATCTTCTCTCATGCAGAGAATCTAGCTCCAAATGTCATGATCCATGTGGAGCAAAATGACTCGATCTACACATTAAATTGCTCAAGAAAAGATTTGAAACTCTTTGAAAATAAAGTTCAATAAGCAAAGGAAAGATTTGAAAGGTAGAATGAGAAAAGCATGGAAGAAGGGAGAAGAGCAGGAAAAAGAAAGAGAGAGTTTCTTCTGTAGACGTGCCCTTGGCTATTGAGACCTGCACCCTTTTTCCATATAGAGGGCCTCTTCAATAGACACTTGGTACGCTCCCAAAAAAAAAAAAAAACATATTAAAGCAAGAAATACCTCATGCGTTTCTAGCCGTTACTGAATCGATGGGCCATAATTACCTGCTGTAATAGAATTTAATCGGTAAAGCATCAGTGTTTTTGAAAGACCAAACCATATTAGAAACAACTAAATACCTCATACATCTGGGCATTGGACATAATTACCTGCTGTGATAGAATTTAATAGGTAAAGCATCAGTGTTTATGAAAGAGAAAACCACATTGGAAACAACTAATAAATACCTTATACATCACCAGGCATTACTAAATTGATGGGTCATAATTACCTGCTGTAATAGAATTTAACAGGTAAAGCATCAGTGTTTGTGAAAGAGAGAACCATATTAGAAACAACTAAATACCTCATATATTACTAGCCGTCGCCAAATTGAAGGGCCATAATAGGCAGCCAGCTGTAATAGAATTTAATAGGTAAAGCAACAATGTTTATGAAAGAGAAAACCACATTAGAAACAACTAAATACCTCATGAGCTTCACTTTATGCGACTTGGCACCTCATTGTTGGGCCTTAATTGTCTCGTTAACATGCAATTATCAAATAATAGGGCATAAAGCGTAAGCCATTAAATGGGCAAAAGGACCTAAAACAAGAAAACACATAAACTTCAAACGTGTCTTCTAGTTGCATTCAAGATATAGATCAAATTAAGATTTCCATTATTGTTATGATGCAATTAGTTTCAAGTAATTACTAATATAAGTTTGCAGATAACAACCATATTAACAATAAACACTGAGCATGGTGCTTTGATTTGAGATATTTTTTCAGTCTTGCGCTAAAATAAACATATACTTATTCCATATGTAAATATTTAAGGCTTGCAACTTTTACATATATGTTTAATATTTGTAGTATAAGGTTTCCTCTTACATGAATTACGGGTGTTTCTGAACTATTGTTTTCTCGTAATTCCTGCATCAAAAATTGCCTTTGCGGCCATCATCTTACATTTAAATATTTGCATCAATGCACCATAACAAAATATTTCGAACAGATCATGTATAGGACTTGAGCTACGCATCATTCCTCTACCTTATAGTTATGAGTCCTTGCAAAATAGTCATGAAATTTCTCAATTATTTACTTTGATATTGTGTATGCTTCTCAAAAACACTGAAATTTCTAACACATATGTATGTATGTATTTGAGAAACTAAACACTAACAATCAATTGTACATCAACATAATTTTCAAGTTTTATTTAGGAATGAAGTTTTTCTGGAAGGCTTGCTTGTATTTTTACCTTTTGTAGCAGTTACGAGTAGAGGTGTAATTGAGCTGAGCCGAGTCGAGTAGTTGAAAGCTCGAGCTCGAGCTCGAGCTCAACTCAAAATATTTGAAGTCGAAACTCGGTTCGAGATCGGTCGAGCTTAATATCCCAAGCTCGAGCTCGATTTGATGAAAAATACTCGATCTCGAAATTCGGCTCGAAATTGATAAAACCTTAATATCTCAAGCTCGAACTCAACTCGATGAAAAATAAACAAAACTTGAAATCGATCCGACTTGATTCGAATATCAAACAAGCCATACTCGAGCTAAAGTTTGAGCTCGAAACCAAGCCTTAGTTTGATAATAATATATATATATATATATTATAAATAAAAATAATATTATTAAAAATATAAATAAATTCGAGTAGGCTTGTAAGATTTCGAACCAAGTATCTTGCTATTCGAGCTCGATAATAACCGAGTCGAGTCGAGTTTGGATTTGAGTTGAGCTTGAATAGCTCGCGAGCAACTTGACTCGTTTACATCCCTAATTATGAGTAAATATTTTTCCTCGGTGGGATCGTAAACTCAAGAAAAAGAGTAGGATAACTAGGGTATTACAATATGAAGAGACTCATCTCTGTGATATTAATATCTAATAGGGATCCCAGCAAGCTGTTTGCCGTAATTAGTTCAAACTTTATATAGTGGAGTTATCTGCAATATTTTGTGAAATATGGACCAAGGGGACTAGTTTAAAGTTCAAATTGAATGCAAACGGTTGCAAATAAGATCCTCAATAAATTTAATATTTGGTTCGAAATTTTTAAAATTCGAAGCTTTCCCTTAATTTTCAATTACACCCCTGACTCTATAGCCGATCTAAAAAAACCTCCCCAATCCCGACGTTGGTAATTTCTCACTTCTTCTCAGAGACAGAGGATCTAAACTAGGGGTCGTAATTGGGTCGGGTCACGTTAGATACGAGTTGAGTCGATGTGGATCGGATAAAAAAATCATCAACTCGAATCTGATCTATTTATTAAACAGATCAAAAATTCATATTTGAAACTAACCTGATTATCGAGTAGATAATTTGATCCGATCAGTTTAATTTATTTATTAAATGGATCAAGTTAGGTTAAACAGGTTCCATGTATTTTTAACAGTTTAAATAGATCGGATTAAATAGATTATAAAACAGGTCAAGCAGATTTTAAATATGTTAAACGGATCTTAAATAGTATAAATGGATTATCTGACTCAACTCGATCTGAATATTAAATAGGATAAATAGATCAGATATCTGAAACTCAAATCTAATCTAAATATTGAATAGATTAAACGGATATATATGTTTATGATCCGAATCTATTTAGCCTAAATCCAAATTTGTTTGTGGTGGACCGAATACGGATTGATTGGTGGATTGGATCACATGTTGTTAGCCTTAATCTAAACCTAGCTTGTGACCAAGAGGAGAGTTAAATGTCCCGAGGTAAAAGTTTACGCATCTAATATTTCTGATTGTTTTTTGTTCTTTCAATACCTCTTAGAAATTTGAGATAATTACGCATGGCGGTAATTCTAAATGACGTGCTCTCTCCTCAGTCTTATTCTGATAAAAGAGGAAAATCTTTTTGTTTTTTGAACATGAGATCTAACCAAAATGGAGCTCTCTGTGTTTGGTATTGTAACTTGGTTGGCAACATATTAGTTGGAACCATGAGCATTTGAGATTAAAACTAGATGATCTACACCATTGCATCGTCTTGGCCTCGTTGACAACAGGTGGTTCTGTTGGATTGTCTGTTTGTTTTATATGTTTCTCTCCCACTGAATTCTCCTTCTGAATTATATCTGTTTTTGTAACACCATTTGCAATCACTTTATAGCCTACGGGGAAACGCTCGTTGGAACATGTCCTCATTTATTTCCAACCAGTTGAATTGTTATGGTGCGATTCTTATCATCTTATTCTTTAAAATATGGCGCTTTTCATTTAAGCCGCATTACATATATATTGCCCAAAAATTTTTAAATCAACTATCCGAACCGCATGAGGTTTCACATGCTAATGTTTTGGCTTAATCAGGCTTGAAGAATTAAAGATAGGTTAAAATGATCTATATTATTAGTTCTAGCCATGAAGGAAATCTGTAATATAAAGAAAAGTGTACCTCAGCAGTCAGATCATGATATAGCAGCCCCTATGATGTCTTGCTAACAAACATTTCAAACATCGGGTTTGCATCTAAGAAAATATTATTAAATTTCAGTTGAAATCCCTCAGGTCCTCTTGCTCTGCCTAATCCCTTAACGAGCCACTCATCAACAGCTCGAATTCAGCTCAAACTTTATCCCAGCTTAATTTCAAGTTCAACATCATTCTAACATCAGCCAAGCACCAGCATGGCCTACCTACACAAATGCTTGGTTCATTTACAACTTTATGGAGAAATAAAGAACCTTCAGTAAGATTCCTCCTTTCCCTCCTTTCTCCACCACCATCCTAAAGACTCCCACCAGCTGCCACAATGAGGTGCTCGAGCTGCAAGTCATTGAAGGTAAAGATGAAGAAGATCTAGCGAGATTGAAACTTTCATTAATGAAGGTTTAAGAAAGTAACTCCGTACCTGGAATACACATGTCAGCTTGTTTCTTAGAAGATCCATGTCATCCTTAAATTGTTGTAGATTCCTTACACATCTGCAGAATCCGTACTTATTTTCAAAAGGGGGAATTTCTATGGAGAATCAAAACAGGATAGGATATAGAAGCCATGGATTTATTTATTATTTTTCTATGAGATGAGTCTACACTGTACATCAAATGGAGCAAGTAGCTAAAAGATTATAAAACATTAGTACTCACCCTTCCCTGTCGCCATTCCTGCAACAGGTTAGAAATGCTATGCATAGGTTGTGAAGTCTTCTAAAACCAATGCTGTTCAAAGAAAAACGCATTTTAGAGTGATTCAGATTAGGAGCTCCTTGTGTGGAAGAGAGAAAAATTGGAAGAGAGAGTTTGATAATGGAGGTGTATTAAGCTCCCTTAACTACAGAGAGTCTAAGAAAACAACATAAGGTAGAGACATGCAACTCCAGAAAAATTTGAAAATAAAGAGTGCACGACTCTTTTTGATTCTAAAGTCAGGCAAGCGATTAATCTAGCTTATACAACCTAAGTATCCCATAGCAACATAGATGCGGAGATGGAAGCTGGCACACATAAAGGTCATCCCATAAACAAAATAGCCACATATGCATGTACTCACGCTTCATCATTACCGATAGCAACTTATACAATTATTATGACAAAATTGTCACCTCGATGTATGTTTTTGACTTGACAAATGATTTATTTGACTCTACATCTATTTTCCATATGCAAATGCACTAATGCTCCAAAAGTGCGAGGAGGCAGTATAACAAAAAGAATATATATACAAATTCTCCTTTGAAAAAAGTTCAAAAAATCAGAGCATAAGCTTGATGAAATATTATAAGTTGTAACATGCATGCAATTAGCATCACAAGGTATCAAACCTGCACCAATATACAAGAACTGATGGAATAACCTAGCAGCAAGTAAAAAAAATTTAATACTTAGAGTGATAATCAATATGGTCTGAAAAAAGGTGATAGCAAGGATCAAGTTTTATCAGGCATGAGAGTGCATATTTCCTGAGTGCAAGATTGTGCTCAAACTTTAACATAATAATAACTAATAAACTGTTACAATACCAACATGTATTTTTATTATTAAAAAAGTTAAGATTATGAAATATTAGGTTATGTTAGCAACTTATATGCTTCCTATGACAAGTTTGTATTATATAGATCTTAACTAAAATATCTCCAAACTATGACTAGATAAGCTGCTCTTCAGATGGAAGTGCACTTGCTTAGTTGCAAGTTCTTTTGAGACTCAAAATGCTTCAAATGAAATTCTAGTAATATATTGGTAAGAGGGCTATTTATGTTTCTGCAGACTCTGTTCTATCCAAAGTACGTCAAACACCAGCCATACAAGTACGTCAAACTCCAGCCATACAAGTACGTCAATCTTAGCAGAAAAACAAAATTATGCAAACTCTTGGGATTTGGTAGAACCACCCTCCCTTCCTTCCCCAAGAACTGAACCCTATTTCCAACTTTTGAAATCCGTACCGAACAAGTGTCGAAATATCTTTAAGAAGAGAAAGAAGTTGTGTCCTCTAGAGATCGTCCATCCTCATAGCATCTAAGAATCTCAATAGCATAAGGCATCCATTCAGTTTTCTCCTTTAGAGAATTTCCTGTGATAACATGGTCATATCTTAATGTCTTGAGGGTAGGTTTCCAAGAGGATTTTATCATGTTCCCACTCCTTTCTTGTAGGAATGGAAAATTTGTGACCCTGCATACTAAATGTGATTGGTAAAAATAGAAGCACATCAATTACCAATAATAAAAGGAGATTGTATTTATCAATTTTCACAAGCTTACATGTTTCCTGAAGGAGAAAATGAAAAATTAAATAAGAGTGTAGCTCTCTTATGGTCATTGAGTCACGAAGAACCAATTAGTTATCTGTAGATCACACAAGGTTGCACACAAAATCTATCATATTAATATAACTAACTAGAATAAATTGCTTAGCTTTTATAGTTTATAGCAAACAAGTTCTCACTTATGATTCATCATGACCATGAGGATGTTGTTGATGCTTAGATTGGCACTCAGCCAGACAATCACCAAGGCCGGCCCCTGGCCCCATCACATGACGCTTGGGAGATCGTCTAAGGCCTAAGCTGGTGAGCAAGGATCGAAAATTAAAGTATGAGTTGTTTTATTGTCAGAGAAAAATATGATCCATAGTTTTCCATTTTAGGACAATAATATATGTATCCTTTGAGCCGGAAATGGGAAACTGATTAGTAGAACAAAGAAAAACAAAATCAAGAGGGGGAAAAGGAAAAACAAGTCAGCGACTATGAAGCCTATAAACCCCAAGCTTTCGCACTTGTCACATCCAAAACCAAATCCAGAACCCGAGATTTCTCCAAAATCCCCAATTCAAAAAAGAATTTTCGCGCAAAGCACTACATAAACCTTCCTATGTCGCATACTTTCTACGTAGAGATCGTCTTTTCGAGGTTAAAAGCCCCAAGAAATCGAAAAAAAAGACAAGAATCAAGAAATCCAGTAAACAATCTCAGACGTCGATGCAAGGAGGGGAGGAGATCGGAAGAAGGACTCACCATGAGAATCGATTTGGAGAGAGAGAGGGAGCGCGATGTGGACGATTTGGAGCAGCGGGAGCCGGCCCCGGAGTCGAAGAGAAACCCTAGAATAGGGGTGGGCATGGAATGAAGCTCTCGAGTCCTGAGATATGAAATTATTGGAAGTGGGCTCGTCGCTGATCAATGATGCTCGTCTCGCGACAAGAGAACGATGCTCGCGTCGCCGCCGCTCGTCGCCGGTAACTCGTCGGGAACGGAACCCTTTCCGGCGTCGAAGACTCCCGAAAGAAATAGGGAAAAGGTGAGTCACCCCGAACCCGAAGGGCCAAATCGGGTTAAAAGAATCCGGGTTAGACGCCTATTACATGGATATCCGGATCGGAATCCGGGAAAAATCAAAGTAATCTCCAAATCCGGCTTCTGGATCCATATCCGATGGAGCCCAACAACTAATATTTGAATCCAACCCAAATCAGACACTTTTGGACAGCACCGTATAGTTTCACTCCATGAGAAATGCTTTGTGCACCGCAAGTGGTGCAACACCGCATGCACCACTCGATTGGCTTATGTGCGGTGTCGGAAGAAAAAATTTTTTTTTTTGAGCACCACACTCCGATCGTATACATGAGTTAATCATCATGGATGATGCGTGCAGTAGTGCTAACCGCCCGTGGTGCACACAGCATTTCTCTTTACTATGCTTTGGCACGGGCTCAATTGAACCATCAACGGTGGAATATCTTCGCATGCTGCATAAGATAAGAGTAATCGAAAAGATAATTCATTTGGTCTAGATCTAGTATGAATTACCGATCTTATAATGTTATAGATATAGATTTAATGGTTCATTCAATATAGTCCACCGGATCAATGAATTTGGATTTACTTGTTGTGTGCTGGCATAATGTAGGTAAATATGGTAATGTTTCAATTATAAACACAGGAGGAAGGAGAAAAATAAAAAAAAATTTATTTATTTTTTTTAATTGATCATTCATGTTTTATTGTTCAACAACTTCTCTCCACCATCTTGGTACCATCCTCCTTTTCCCTTATTTAGTACTTGTTCAAGCAAAATTGACTTAGAAAATTAGAAATAATGAGAAATAGAATTGTACCGAGTATGAAACCTTAATGGTTCCAGATCTTTGACTATTGGATACAAAAATATATGGCAAAAATGCTAGTCTTTTAAGCATTGTTATATTCCGAATATGCCCTAAATGAAGAGCATCCAGCCATTGATCTACAGTCAACAAGGGCCAAGGCTCACCCTTCCCTTTGTGTCATGCTTGCCCCTTCATCTTCCATGATGGTCTTCCTTTCCTTCACCCACAACATGCGAGGAAGATGGTGGCTAGGGTGTGGGGGAAGTTGTACAGCTAGGTGGCTGCCAAGAGCTAGGCAGAGGACATAATTAAGAGGAGAATTGTAAATGAAAGGTGATAGAACAATCTTTATTTTCTTCTCTAACTGAGAGGTGAACTTTTCCATCTCTACAATGGATTCCTTGTTATCAAAAGACAGATAATGCAACAGACCAATATATTTAGTATATTTGGTAGACTGTTAGCTACGCAGCCCATTGAATGTGCATCATAAATAAATAGACAAGCAATTATTAGTTGATAGTTTTTAATGATCTTAATGATATTTGACCATTATTGATGAACTATGACATCAAAAAATTAGGGCTTTTTCTACCAAAAAAAAAAAAAAATAGGGCTTTATATGTCATATATCAACATTACTCCAAACTCTAAGATATATTTGTTTTAATGTATTATTTGCTTTGCTATGTCTTTTTCCTAGTCCAAACATACTGATCAAATGGCTGAAATTTCTCTAAGTTAAATGGTAGATTTGGTTATATATTTTTTTTAATGCACCAACAAAAAATAATTAATTGTAAATAAATTCAGGACCAAGACCAATTTAGTTAGTGATAAGACCGACCTAATATTTGGAGTTAGTAACATGGAACTAGAATACCCTCCCCTACTAACTCACTTGATTATGTATATATGTATATAAATATAGGAATATAAAGAAAATTAGTTACATGATTTTATTTGTTAATTTCTTTTCTTCATTTTTGGGTGTACACTTTCACATGCATGCTCTCCTTAACTCTTACTAGTTGCTAGCCTATTAGGGCATCCTAACTAATATTTGGATTTTGATTATGTTCCAATCAAACTAAACACCAATAGAATTCAAATCTGTTTTCAAGAATGATTTTTTTTTTTTTCTGGTGCAAAACCAATCATTTACTTTTTCCTATCATGCTCCTTTTAATGTTGCAATCTGTCATAGACTATTATAACAAGAGTCTCATTAATTTTGGAAGTTGTTAACATTTGAGCTACTTGATTCCCTAAAATCATGTGCTAAACTGAACCTTAGAAGAACTCGAATCTAATTATTGATCGAGTTTGAACGTGTCTTCGAAGTTTACCCATTTTGATGGATTCGAACATGAGTCCAAACTTGATTTTTCTTATCAAGTTCAGATGTAAATGCAGCATGAGTCCAACCTATTTACAACGCTAGACCTCATTCATATCTCAATATAGCCCTCCCTAAATTGATCCAAAGATCAAGGTTGGCGCCTTGCTTCAATTATCCTTGCCACAAGATTATGTGCTTCCCTTTAGAGAGCTTCTATTGTTTTTCCAAGAGGTAGCAAACCTAAAGAGATGTGTCCCATGGAATCAATCTTGAGTTGAAAGTCTTGAAAGATGCTCTAACAGCATTTTTGATCATGAACCCAAAAAAAGAAGGTATTGTAAACGCCCGATCGATTTGACCCAAAAACCCCCATCTTTTCTTCCTTCTTTTTCTTTTTCTCCTCCCTCTTTTCTCTTTTCCCTTGAGAAGGGAATATCAACCAGAAAAATTAGTAAGAGAGGGAGGTGCATTGACTGCAAAAATGCAATAATTCTTGAATAGATAAAACCTTAAAGTACCTATTTAATCCTATGACAAACCAATGGCTAGGATTTTAGTCTCAAATACTTAAAATTAAAATAAAAATGTACTGAAGTAAATCTCTTGTTGTAAAAGGAAAAATGAAATAAAGATCTAGATATCAAAAATAGCAATCACAGATGTTTCTCTCTTTTTATCAACATAGTGCCTTCTTAGATAGAATATGCAACATAAGCTCCATATAATACCAAAAAGAAGTTTGATGAATAATAAATCGTAATACGGGGTGATATGCATACCATCCTGTGCCCCCTTTCAGCTTGATGAGAATGCCATCAATTTTTCTAAACTCCACAGTTTGCTCATCCCTTCATTAAGATCCAAAACACATATATTAGCTATTTATCATCTTACATAGAAGATAAATAAAGAAGAGATTTTGAATGAAAACTCACAAAAGCTTGCTCATCATATCAATTTTTCTCTCAGTTTCTTTAAAGTAGTCTGTCGCTAAGGTATATGCAAAACCTTGACGGTCCTCCTCGACTTCTTGTACTTGTCTAAAATAATCATCTAAGAACTCCTTTCCAATACAAAGGTTCAAATACCAAATTCAAGAAGAATATCATAGACAAAAAAGAGTAGAAAACATAGTGATTATAAGATTCAAAATATGTAGTCTATCATCTTTCAGACTCACCTCAAGAAACAATTCCCTAAGAAGATCTTTGTACCGCTTCTTAAGCTGTTGGACATCCATAGCTTCTGCTTTTCTCCACAACTCAAGTCTTCTCTTTGATTTGAAGGTTTCAAGAAGCTATTTACAGATTAGGGTCTTGATTTATAGTGGAAACCAGAAAGAGTTGTGTTAAAGGAGAATTGAAAGGAGAGTAACAACCAAGTTTTTGAGAACATTTGATGTTTCCAAGGGACACAGACTAACAATATTTCTCTATTTCAAAAATGAATACATACATTAATGAGAAATGAATGGCAAAAGTCCGTGCTAGAAAGTTGTAATTGCATTATTACATGACTTCACAACTTCGTTTGAGCTACCAGGACCCACAAAAAGACTTTCAGGGAAGCAGTAAAGCTTCTACAATGTGAGTAAATTAGATGCTTCCAAAGGAAATAAACTAGCGTACTTGCCTATTTCAGGAGCCTATAATTATTAGTTGAGTGTGGATAAGCAAGAGTTTGTACTAGAAAGTTGTAATGGCTCTGAAATTACATGGCTGAGCTAGTAGGACCGACAGGAAAAAATTTTAGGAAATGAGTAAAAGTGTTACTACGAGACAAAAGTCAGTATTTTCAGGGATAACAAACATGATCGGCCATACTAGTTAGTACTGACACATATCGATCATACCGTATCATATCACTGGATGCTATAGGACTCAGTATACCGAACGCATCTCCGTACCAAACATAACAGTACAATAGTAAAATGATACAGATGAGATATTCGGGATTGAGATGGTGAATTTTAAATAATAATATTTATTTATTTCAAAAATATCTATAATTATTAATAAAAATTAATTAATAAAAAATAATGTATAAAGATCATAATAGCTTTAATCTTTTATGTTGCGTTTGGTAGCTGACAATCTATCCAAATTGTTGGTAATTTAAAAGGATTCCATCAAATTATCATGTTTGATATACTTTTTTGGATTGGTAATTCAAATTATCAGGTAATCCAGATCACCATAAAGCAATCTGGATTACTAAGGGGAGGGTGGCTATCCAGTATTTGGTAATCTTATAATAATTTATTTAGACAAAAATACCCTCAAAAATTCGGATGATCTTCTTTCTCACGATGGGCAACGGAAAGAGGAGTCAAAACCGATGTTCTCCTCCACAAAATCAAGCCAACAGCGGCCCCAAAATCAGTGAATCGGTGGGCCACTGGCCGTCGGTAGCCATCAAAAAGCAAGGGAAAAATGCTGGCCAAGGCGGGATCCGATGACCCTTCCTCTCCCTTTTTTTTTGTTTATTTTGTTAATCAGGCCGTCAGTGAGCCGCATATGGCACCACCAGCTACTCAGATGTTGCCGTCAGAGTTGCCGCCATCTCTCCGAACGGCAGCCTGCAGTCACTACACGAAGAAGAAGGAGGACACGGCGTGGAGAAGCCGACGATCCCTTTTTCTCTTTTTTTTTTGTCTGATGGGAGGAAGAAGAAGATCGGGCTCAGTAAGGATCAAGCGACGCCAGTCGCCATCGGCGGTGCTGTGCCGGATGGCCATGGAAGGTGAGGTGTGGGGGACCGACGGTGCGAGTGAGGGCGACGGTGCGGGTGGGTGAAAATGGCAATGGAGGCGACTGCGGAGGACGCGGGGTGCAGGTTCACCGAGGGTTCTGGGGACGGTGCAGGGGGTGGTGCGGACGGTCGGAGGGCCGGGGGCGGTGTCAGAGATGCGACTGTTGGGGGGTCGAGGGCGGAGCAACGGGAGGTTGGGGGGTTGTGGCGTGCGGGGGAAGGAAAAAGAAGGAAAAAAATAAAAAAAAATAAAAATAAAAATATAATATAATATATTATATATTATATATATAATATAATATATATATTATATATTATAATATATAATATATTTTTATTTTTTTATTCTTAAAAATTGAAAATTTTGTGTATGAGGTGTGATTTTTAATAAATTTGACTTAAGAGTATTTTGAAAATTTAATGTTACATTATCAGTAATTTGATTGTCATGCCAAACATGTCAATCAAGATTTTCAGTAATTTTACTATAACATTATCTGCATGTATCAAATACAGTAATCAATATTACTGACAATCTATTCAGATAATCGGTAATCCAGATTACCACTTGCAATACACCACATGTAATTTTAGGGTTCCATGGGATGGTGGGAGATAAAGGGGGCCATAAAAGAACCTTAAGAAAAATGTAACGTTGCAGGCACATATACATCAATATGTGAATAAGAAATCTAAAATATGTTGCTAAGAACTTCTATCATGATTTAGTAAGATATAGATTTAACTAAATCTTTTTATTTTTTCTAGAAATAATCACTACTATGACGTGAGAAATTCTATGTAACCTGAAAAGTTTACATGATAAAATTTATTTGTAATAACTGTGATTTAATTTCCAGGTATGGTACTTTTCTCAAAGAGTCCCTTGGCAATACATTGATGGTAAACTCCATATATTCTTATGGGTACATCCCTTTCACATTCAATGTCTTTAAGAGAGACGGAGAACTAATACTTCTCTATTCAAGAAAGATTATGATTACGAAACAAGAATAATATGATGAAAGTCTATCGATTGGAACTTTAATTTTCATTCTAAGACTATGATGAGCAGAACTGAATAAAAAAGTAGGAAAGAGAAAAAAAAAAAGACAAACTATTCATAAATATGTAACGAATTCAACATACACCCAATTGAGAAAAAAATGATTTTTTTCCAGGAGAGCAAGCTCACAATATTTGCCATCTCCCAAGTGACTACAATTATTAATAAGCATTGATAGGCTAAAGATAGTCTTTGAAAGTTGCAACGGTTCTAACATGACATAGATTCATGGATCGGTGGGAGTAGGTAAGGAATATAAAAGAATTTAATGGAAGGAACAAAGCTGCTGCCATTTGCATGTCAATTTGCATAAGAGATCTAAAATATCTTGGAAAGGACTTCTACGGCATGAGTTCAAAGAACATAGAGCTAATTAGAGTTTTTCTTACCTTTTTTTAGGAATATTCTCTATTAATACTGTTGGAGTAGATCCTCGTCACTTATCCAACTAGCTCGCTTCCTCGCCTCTTGATCGACTAGCTGTACTTCGCCGATCAAACTGCTATGGTTCAATCCAATTTCGATCAATGAGCCTTGTCCCAATTGGCTTTCTACCGACTAAGATCGACAGTACGTGGCTGAGTAAGAGCAACAGACTCAATCGAGTCGGTACTTTACCGACTTGAATCGATATGCAGTGTATGCACAACCTATGAGTTGGCTGATGATATTCGGTACATAATCGACTACATATCTAGTGCCTTATCGACTGATTTAATTGACGACTGGATAGCACTACTCAGCGAACTCATTCGGCTGACCGCCAAGTCCAAGAGCACAGGCATCAGTCGAGTAGCTGAACATCAAGCATGACCACCACGCTATACCATCGGATCATATTAAGTCCCATCACCCAAGAGCCATACCATGTGCCGTTAGTTGTGGGCCGTGATAAGAAACTACGAAGTCACCATCAGAGCCAATGGGGCAACCTATATTACTCAGTACGACCAAAAAATCTGAAATGGGCTTTCTCTCTCTCTTCCTTATCTTGATCTCTCTATAAACAGAGGTAAGAAGGGACCCTCTAGGTATGCAAGGCTAATACAAATGCCAAAACTCTGCTCCTTCTATTGAGCCCTATTTCTGAATTGAGCATCGGAGGATTCTCATCGGAACAAGCTCCGATCGAGATTTCTCTTGTAGGTCTTGCTTCCAGCAGCCCGGTGCTCTACCAAACTCCAACCGCTTCAGCGTCAGGGGGAGATCATTATCGATGCATGTTACAAGTCCTCACTTTTGTTCTTGACTAGACATGGGCACTGGGCCATGCTTGGCACGGCCTGACCCAGGCCCATCGGGCCATAGTCCAAATGGATCGTGCTTGGCACGGCCTGATTACCTTGGACCCTGGCCTGACATGGTCCTAAACCCGGGGTCTGACGGGCCGTGCTTATGTCAGGCCCGTGGGCTTGATGGGCGGCACATGGGCCTGATGGGTGGCCTTTTTATTTTATTTTATTTTTTTAAAAAAAATTAGCTTAAATAGGTCGTGCTAGGCATGGCCCGTTTAAGCCTACTACGAGCCATGCTTGGCATGGCCCATTTAGCATCGTTATGGATGGTGCCAGGCATGGCCGATTTATTGCCGTTATGGGTCAGGCCCGGCCTGTAATGGCTAAATTTTTTATTTTTATTTTTTTGGGTTATAATGGCTATTTTTGAAAAAATGATCATTTTAACCTTTCCAACAGCCATAAAACGGCTAGTTTGAGAGATATTTTGAAAAAAATAAAAATATTAAATTTTTATAAATACCCCCCTCCTCTTTCATTTTCACCACACCAAATCAACTCTCCTCTTCTTCTCTACTACTACTCCTCTTCTAGCAAAATTTAGTAAGTATTCAATGAGCAATTAGCAATGTGTTCAAGTACTATATAAGAGAAAAATTAGTCCATCTATTAGAGTGTTGGAGGTCTTTGTTGAGGTCATGAGGAGTGAGGAGCATAAGAGGAAGCTCACAGGTCTCTGCTTACGGTCTACCTCTACTCAGTTTCTTTGTTTGATAATTTTTTTTTATTTACATAACTTATATTTAGATATGGCATCTTATGATGAGAGTCATTTTAGCATTTCTTCAGTTTCAGAGGAAGAAAAAATTACTATTCCTCCTCCATCTGAAATTAATATTTAAGGTCAAGGTTCTGCCTCTTCTTTTCGTAAGAGGACTAGTGCCATATGGAATGATTTTGAAAGAGTTATGGTGGATGGAGTTTTAAAAGCAAAATATAAAAATATACCAAATTGTATAGTTATGCTAGTAGTGGAGGAACAGACCATTTGAAAAGATATCAAGAGAGCCATATTATGAGTGATGCTCATCTTCAAAGCACCCTTAATATATAAGAGAGTAGTCTTGTAGGTAGTTTTGCATATAATCATAAAAATTAAAGAAAAGCATTGGTCAAATGGATAGTTAAGAATAAATTATCTTTTAGCTTATGTAAGTCTTTTAATTTTGAAAAATATGTTCAGTTAGTCCTACAAACTATTTATAGAAAAATTAGTAGACGTACATTTATAAGAGTAACTATAACTAATTTTTTAATAATGAAACAAAATTTAATCCAATCTCTCTTTGCCTTAAATTCAAAAGTATCATTAACTTCTGATATTTGGACAGCATCTGTTGGTAGTTATTATTTTATTACTATTACTACTCATTATATTGATAATGATTAACTATTAAATAAATATATTCTTGCTTTTCATGCTTTTGATTTTTCACATTCTGGATAATAAATTTCTAATACTATTTATTAAACTGCATGTACATATGATATTAATGATAAAATTATATCTATTACTTTTGATAATATATTTAATAATAATTCTACTGTTAGATTATTGAAAGATTCTTTGCATCCCATTTTAAATAAGAATTTATTGCATATTAGATGTGCATGTCATATTTTAAATTTTTTTATTCAATCTGGCATGGGTATGGTTCAAGATGTTATTATAAAAATTAAAAATATAATTTTTTTGTTCAAACTTCAAGAGCAAGACTTTAAAAATTTAAATAAATATATATAAATTATGATAAATATTTAAAAAAAAAAAACTTGATATAGTTATTTGTTGGAACTCGATATATACAATGATACATGATGCATATCTATATAAAAATTTATTAAGTACACATATTAATGATCATGGATTAAATTTTATATTGATCGAAACTAATTGAAACAAAGATAAAATTTTTTAAAAAAAATTTAGTTAATTTTTATAATACCACTGAAATTCTTTCTGTCATTTATTATACAATCTCTTATTCATTTTTACAACAAGCATATCTTATTAGTCAAAACTTTACATAACATAGATATGATGATATTTTAGAGCCTATTATTTATAAAATAGAATCTAAATAGAATGAGTATTAAGACAGGATATGTCCTATACATAATTTAGCTGTCGTATTTGATCCACATATTAAATTAAGTGGTATTTTGATTTTACTTGATACATATTATGAAAATATGAATCTAGATTTTGAATCCATTAAAGCTGAAGTAAACTAATTTCTTCATAATATTTATACTTTATATGATGATAAGATTTATAGATCTAATGCTTATCGTTCATAAACCTCCACCTCTTTTTCTAGTACTTCTCATTCATCATTTATTTTCTCATTCATTGTATATAGGAGACATACACATACTTCTTCAAATTTATCTTCATCTTCATCTTTAAGAAATGAACTTGAATTTTATTTATGAAATGATCTTCAATCTGTATATGATGAAAATCAAATAGAAAATCTTGATGTATTAGTATGGTGAAAAAATATCAAAAATCAATATTCTGTAATATCCGCTATTGCATTAGATATTTTAGCTGTGCCGATGTTCACAGTAGCATCGAAATCTACTTTTAGTACAGATCGAGAAGTTTTGGATGAAAAGAGAAGCAGGATAACCGATAAAATAATTGAGATACTGCTCTGCTTCAAAGATTGATTGGATATCAAGATGAGACTTCAAGATAAAGATAGATATAATAAGAATTCTGATGACGATGATGACACAAATACTATCGACGATGTATGACAATCAGTAAGATTTTTAATTATTAATTTTTTATATTGATAATTTTTTAATTTTATCTTTTAATTATTGAGGTGAGTCACTTTAATTTCTTCTTTCTTCCTCATTATATTTGAAGGTCAGATTTAGAGCCCCTCCCTCCCTTATACCATTTTGATTAATATTAATAAATCAGTAGGGGTCCATGACAAATCCCCCACCATTACAAAGTGATTTTTTATCTTTACAAAAAAATCTCACATCTACTTTTACAAAAAAATTCCAAAAAAAATCCCCATGTGGACCGTGCCGAGCTTGGATTGGGCCTGGACCGGACCGGACCGCGCTGTGCTTGGCACGGGCCATGCCGTGCCTGGTCCATGGGCCATGCCAGCCTAGGCCCTTATGGGCCGTGCTGGGCTTGGGCTACGGGCCGCAAACCTCTAGCCCAACCCAACCCCTTCTAATGGGCCATACCTTTCACGGTCTGTTACTGTAGCTAACTCCATTTCGTGTCGGATCGGATCGTGTAATGGGCAGCTCGGCCCATTACCCATGTCAATTCTTGACCATCTCTATTGTGCCCTTTCTTCGATGGACAAACTCCCTTCCTCGGCTTTCTATCGCATAGTGCATAGGTGTAGCGACTCGGCTCTAGGCCAACTATTCCATCAGAGATAGGTCGCAACAACTTGGCGCACCAAGAAGGAGATGGGGAATACTCCTCCAAAAATTGCAATGGTCAAGATGAGAGTGCAAAATACCTCCATTAGCTCTGCTCGACGCTCATCACATCGTGGTGCACCTCTGGTGACCCTCGGAGAGCTCAGGGCTTCGTGACTAATGGTGGCAGCAGATCACTTGCAATTTGCTATCCTTATGCAGCAAGTTAAAAACATTGACGGAGGCTGTCTACGGTCTTCAACAGACTCAGCAGCAGCAGTAACAATGATCGGAAGAGCCGGCACTGCAAGATATGCCCTCCTGGCACAACCACCAACCCCGATCTCCATCCCACCATTCGACTCGATGTTTCCACCAGATAAGTCCTCGACCTATTCGATGGTTGCCACGTCCAGACTCCCAGCACGCCCCATGCGCCAACTCCGATGATCATCATTCTCCTTCCGCTCGACGAGCTCCATACAAGGGGAAAAGATCCTAATCTCCATCAAGCTCTTTTTCTTCTGAGGAAGGTTCTACCTCACGATATTCTAAGAATCCTGATGAGTCTCAGCAATGATTGGATGAGTGCGATCGCAAACTAAAGAAACTTGATCGCCATCTAGATCAGCTCTAGATAAATAATCGGGATTCCACTGGCGAGCTTGGAAGCAGCTCCCGTTCGCTCTTCTCTCGATGGATCCTCGACGAACTAATTCCTAATCGGTTTAAGATGCCGCAGATAAAGCCGTCGTTGACCTACTCGACTATCTTGAGAGTTACAAGGCTCTCATGTTTCTACAAGAAGCATCCAACGCCCTCCTCTGCATCGCCTTTCTAGTTACCCTCTAAAAAAATATCCGAATATGGTACTTCAGACTTTAGCCAGGGAACATCTACTTGTTCGAGCAATTCGAGCAACTCTTTGTGGCATATTTCGACACCAATCAAAGGATACCACGAAGCTTTTACAGTTTTTTCTCCATCAAGCAGTAGGACGGAGAATCTCTATGGGACTTTGTGATGCATTTCAATATCGCCACTTTGGAGGTTCAGGACCTCAATAAGTTGACAGCCATCGTGGCCATGAAACGGGGACTGCACAGCTCCAGGTTCACCTATTCTCTGGACAAGATGCTTCTCCGATCATACGTCGAACTCCTCTAGTGTGCATAGAAGTACATCCGTATTGAGGAAGGTGCGACTGATCGATGCTAATCTGAAAGCAAAGGTCAGAAGAAGAAGAAGATGAAAGAAGGAACCTCCGTGGGGTCCAGTTGAACCCACATTAAGAAGGAGGCTCCATCTTTCCGACCAAATCCAAAGCTCAAAAACTTCAATAATAAGTATGACTCCTACACCCTTCTAACCACTCTTCATGTGCAGATTCTCATGAAAATAGAGGGGGAGAGCTACCTTCAATGACTGCAGCCCATGAAGTCAAAGCCTGCATTCTGCAATCGAAAGTGCTACTATCGGTTCCATCGTGCCTATGGCTATGACACCGAATAGTGCATCGAGTTGAAGAATGAGATAGAGGACCCGATAAGGTGGGGACATCTCAAAAAATATGTGTGAGAGCGGCCTGTGCAACTATCCTTCGATCCAACACCTCCGTCGCATCCCGACGAAGAAACCTACGTTCAATCCACAGCAGGTGTGATCAATATGATTTCGATGAGATCGAGACTCCAGGGAGTGAATGACTCGAAGAGCTCCTCCAAGCGACAATGGATAAACGATGACATCGTATTCTCTGAAGAAGATCTATGGGAGTCCAAACTCCTCACAGCAATGCTATTGTTGTATGAATGACAATGATCAATTATGATATAAAATGATGTCTTGTTGATAATGAAAGTTTTGCTAATATAATTTTCTATGATTGTTTCTCCCGAATATAATTTTCTACTAATCGATTGAAATCAGTCAACGTTCCTCTAGTCAGGTTCTCTGATGACTCGATCAAAGTAAAAGGAGAGATAGAACTCTCTATTACTATCAGACAACCACCTTGGCAATCAATCGTGTGCCTCAAATTTTTCATTGTCTGAGTCCCTTCTGCCTACAACGTCATTTTGAGACGATCTGGACTACATGCACTTCGAGCAATTGTCTTGACATATCACCTGCTCGTGTGCTTCCCGATGAGAAAAGGAACTAGTAAAATAAGGAGAGATCAACAATTGGTCCGACAATATTACTTAACCATAATCAAAGAAAAGAGGTCAACTCAAGCTCTTTCAATCGACGACAGACTGGATTAGAGAGAAGAAGAAAATTGGAGAGAACCCACAGAGCAACTCATCTCAGTGCCCCTCAATAATGAAGACCTGACTAAAACCATCCAAGTCGGATCCTCATTAAGCGATGAGCTGCCAGACAAGCATATCGACTTTTTGAGGAAGAATACTGATGTCTATGCTTGATCTACCTTAGACATGCCGGACATCCTTCCGGAGATAATTATCTACTGATTGAATGTCGATGCTAACTACAAACTGATGAGATAAAAGAAAAGAAGCTTCGCTCTTAAGTGACAGAAGGCCATCGACGAAGAGGTTGATAAATTATTGGCAGCTGACTTCATTCATAAAGTGACCTATCTGGATTGGTTTGCAAATGTCGTGATGGTCAAGAAAGCTAATAACTAATGATGGATATGCATCGACTACACCGACTTGAACAAAGCCTGCCCTAAGAATACTTTTTCACTTTCATTGATGGATCAACTAGTCGACGCTATATTAGGTCACCAGCTACTTAGCTTCATGGATACCTTCTTCGACTACAATTAGATTCAGATAGCATCCGAAGATGAGGAGAAGATGACGTTTATTACTGATAAGGGCTTATACTGTTACAAGATCGTGCCTTTCGGTCTCAAAAATAGTGGAGCTACATATTAGAGGTTGGTCAACAAAATCTTCAAAAACTAGATTGATCATAACATAGAGGTCTACGTCGACGACATGCTCGTAAAGAGCAAGGAAGCTGCTCTCCATATCGATGACTTGGCTGAAGCCTTCGACATCCTGAGGAGACATCAAATAAAATTAAACTCGATAAAGTACATCTTCGACGTCATATCGAAAAAGTTTCTCAGCTTTATGATGACAAGGCAGGGCATTGAGGCCAACCTCAAGAAGATCAAGATGGTTCTCGATATGAAGCCTCTGACTTTTTGATGGGATATTCAAAAATTGATGGGGTGCGTAGCGTCTTTGAGTCGATTCATCTCCAAGTTCACAGAACGATGCCTCCCCTTCTTCAAAATCCTCCGACAGATGAAAGACTTCATCTAGATGGAAGAGTGTCAGAAGGCTTTTGATGATTTAAAACAATACTTGAGCTCTCCTCTACTTCTGATGAAGCCAAACATCGACGATGAATTACTTATATATTTGGCTGTGACTCCTGAAGCTGTCAGCTTGATGCTGGTTCGAGAAGAAAATAAAGTATAAAAACCCATCTACTATATAAGTCGGATGCTGCATGGGGCTGAAGCAAGATATTCTTAGATCAAAAAGGTTGTTTTCATAATTATTATAATTATTCAATGACTACGATCTTTTTTTCAGGCCCACTCGATGAAAGTTTTGATCGATCTCTCCCTGAGAACTCTACTTCAACGATCAGACATCTCAAAAAGAATGGTCAAATGGGTGGTCGAACTCAATGAGTTTGATCTTTTCTATGTTCCTTGATCCTCGATGAAGGCTCAAGTACTTGTCGACTTTGTTGTCGAGTGCACTCCAACCGACAATAACCAAGTAAGGATTAATTTTGAAAAGAGATTACAGAGCCTGCATTGATTCTACATATGAATGGAACTTCAAATGCTCAAGGATGCGGTGCCGGCCTTATCCGAACCAACATTAATGAGATGGTGACCGAGAATGCTCTTCAGTTTGATTTCAAAACTTCAAACAATCAAACTGAGTATGAAGCTCTGATAGTCGGATTAAAGATTGCTAAAGACCTTGGTGTAAAATGCCTAAGGATGTTCCCAACTTGCAGCTAGTCGTCGAACAATCCCGGAGAGAACATGCGGTCCGAAATCCTATCCTTTCTAGGTATCTACAAAATTTCAAATCTCTACAAATGCACTTTGACTATTTCAAGATCTTCAATATCTTCCGCTTGGAGAATGCTCAAGTTGATTTTCTGTCTCGACTCGCCACCTTTGGCTGTGGTGAAAATTTTCATCGAGCATCTTGAAAATCTAAGCATCAACTTCGAAAAGGAAGATCACCAAATCTAAGTCGGTCATGAATCGAGTTGGATCGATCCATTTGTCAACTACTTGACTAACAAAATCCTACCGACTGATCGCACTAAGGCATGCCGAATGAGGAGACTGACGACTCAATACGTGATCATCGATGACCAGCTCTATCAAAGATCGACATCTCTACCCCTGCTTAAGTTATCTTCAATCTCCTGAAGCTGACTACGCTCTTCGAAAAGTAACATAAAGGCATTTGCGGCAACTACTTAGAGGGCAAGTCGCTATCCTATAAGATCCTCCGGCAAGAATATTATTGGCTAACCATGCAGAAGGATGTTACTGACTTAGTACAAAAGTATGATCAATGTCAAAAATTTACCAATATCCAAAGGCTTCCATCAAGTCATCTCACAACTATTTCAGCGTCATGGCCATTTGATCAATGAGGAGTTGACATACTCGATCCTTTTACACCTACCAGTGGGCAAAAAAGGTTCATCATTGTCGCCATCGACTACTTCATCAAATGGATGGAGGCTGAACCATTGGCATAAATAACAGAGTGAAAGACCACCGACTTTTTATGAAAATCCATCATCTATTGATTTGGTCTATCTTGAATAATCATTACTGACAACGGTCGATAATTCAATAATATCAAGTTTGAGGAGTTCTGCGTGAGATATCATATCATTTACAAACTCACTTCAGTCGAATACCTGCAATCCAATGGAGAAGCTGTGGTAATCAACAGAATAATACTACAAGATCTGAAAATGAGAATCGACCAAGCTATGAAAAGTTGGGCCGACGAATTTTATAGTGTCCTGTGGTCTTATCAAACAACTCTTCGAATCCTGACTGAAGAGACTCCTTTTGAACTGACATTCGAAATCGAAGCCATGATCCTAGTTGAAATTGGGCTACCCTCGACTCGGATGGAATATGACGATGAATTGACCAATTCGAATAAGCGATGAGCTAATCTGGACTTGCTTGAGGCAACTCAGAGATAGGCTCAACTAAGGATGGCTTCTTATCAATAGAGGGTGGCTCGGTACTATAATTTTTAAGTCAAACCCAAGGTCTTCCGAGTGTAGTCCTTAGAAGAGCCGAAGTCTCCAAGTTGACTGAGCAAGGAAAGTTATCTTTGAATTGAGAGGGTCCCTATAAGATCTTAGTAGTTCTACGACCTGGGGCATACAAAATTGAAAACTTGGATGGCACAGAAATTTTTCGAATTTGAAATGTGGAGAATCTACGGATGTACTATCATTAAGAATATCTAGTCAATAAAAGATTCTCTCTTCTATAATTCTATGCCGAACAGTCCGAGTACTCAGTAACATGCTGAACAAATTGGTCGCTTAATGACCGGCCAAATTATTGCCTCGTCGGCTAGTAATCGATGAAATATTATTTGACTAACACCAGATTAACAAAACCAAAAAGATTTGACAACCACAAGCGTACCAGCTACAACCCAAGGGTCGTGGGCATATAAGCTACGATTCGCATGCTAACCCAGGCAAAAAAAGTTGTGGTTAGTCTGTTTGCTTCCGATTGACCAAGGATCAATTGATCCGAAATAAAATAGAGATGTTTTCTCTAAGTTCTGATTCAACGGAATAATCTACAACAAGTGACCTACGACTATGACTTGAATCTGACTAAGTTTCTTACAAAACCAACTACTTGACTTAGAAAATTTTTCTTTCAAGTCTACATGTTCAGTTATTATCTACTCGATTTGCAGCTTCTTGTTGACCACCTTGCGTAGTCTTGCCGACTACTTGTCAATTTTGCAGAAAGACAAGTAAACCAATAGAGAAGGAAAGCATGTAAACAGTCAAGTCAGAATTGAATGAGTCAAGATTAAAACGAAGATCTTTCATTGCCAAAAAGGACTTCGTTACAAAAAGGAAATTCATTACAAAGCCAAAAATACAAAGGAGCCTAAGAAGGCAGAGGACGATCTTCTTCAATGTCTGCCTCCTCATCGCTTTCTGACTCTTCCTCATCTGGGATCTTGTCAGCTTGTACACCACTGAGGTTCAACTTGAATTGCAATCGGCCAATGGCTCTCTTGCAGTCCTCGAATCCAAGTCGGTAGACATCTGTGGAGGCTTCAGCGAGCTCCACCTCATAGTCCTTCAACTCGTGGAACTCGATCGGTGCCCGAAAAGTTGCCTCCTGGGCTCGAGTTTCTGCCATCGATAACTTTTCTTTCAGCTCCTTGGTGGTCTTCTCGACTTTCTTCAGTTTCTTAGCGGCTTCCTATCATTTGCCCCTTTCCTCGTTAAGGGCACTCTCCACTGACTCCATTTTCTTTTGGTAGTCGGCCCTTAGCTTCCCGAACTCCTCCTTGTCCTTCTTCTACTGGGTCTACAATGATGCCAACTCAGTCTCCAGCAGAGCAATCTTCTCCCGACTCTTCTTCTCTCACTCTTCGACAGTGCAGAGAAGTTCCTCGATGACTTCAGCCCAAACATGAACGGTCTGGGCCTTGTCTTCAAGCTGGACGTTGAGCCATGCAAAGCCGGTCAACCCCTCATACAAAATTATCATATTATGTATCATCTGTAAAAGAGAAAAATTGGTTAAGTCATTTGATCGATCAATAACTATTCAAAAAAAGTACCAAAGAAGAATGGACGAAGACTTACCGAGAACAAAGACGTGTAGGAGCCCGACAAGATCTCTATGACTGGATGGGCCTTTCTTACTTCCCAATCTCCAGGCAGCATCACCATCTTCCCTAGCTACTCAATGAGTCGACGATCCTAGAGCGCTTGGTCGGTCATCTTGATGTGCAGCCCTAGGGTGACGATGGGCTCTCCGGAAGGCTTCGAAGGGCCATAGTCGGTGGTGAAGGTGGGGCCCTTCCCCTTGTCGGCTTCCTTCTGACTAGGTGCCTAGCTTCCATCAATTCCGACTTGGGCCGACAAAGCTTGGACTATGGTGGTTGGCCTAGTCGGGGGCTCGACAATGACAACGTCGTCTTCTGCAGGAGCGGTTGCGACTCCTGCGGCTGTGACTCCTGCAGTGACTTCGACAGGAGACATCGGTGAAGGAGGCTTCGACGATGGTTAGAATGGCGATGGTGACCGTGTGCTCCTTGGCATCCGAGAAGGAGATCTTTCTCTTGGCCTCTTCGACGGATGTGAACGTCCACCAAGCCCGGATGCCAGCTTCTTCCTGACGACCTGCCAGAGAGTTGCCACTGAAACCCTCAAGCCTATAAGACAACAAAAAAAATAAGTCAGCTTGCAAGAAAAGAAAGAAAAATTATGAAGATCTACAGAAAGAAGACTACCTAAGTGGCTAATCGCACTTATCCTGACGTCATACCATGATTGTTCCTTTAGGAGCTTCCACTGCTGGGGGATCAGGACACTGAATAGCTTGTCGTACTGCTCCCGATCTTCAGTCAAGACCACATCATTTCTATTTGGAGATAGATTGGAAGCAGTCCAGCACCAGTCGAAGCCACAGGAATGGTCGACAACTATATAGAAAAATTTATTCTTCCATCCATGGATGGAAGAGGGAAGCCCTGTGATCAACTGACGTTTAGGCCAGAGACTGAAGAACCACCATCTCTATTCTCGATGATGTTTCTTCAACATAAAGAGGGCCCGAAAAAGAGAGATTCGAGGCTCAAACTAGAGAAGATGACAAAGGACAATAAACGAAGACAAAATCTTAAAAGAATTGGGGGTGAGCTGGGCAGAAACTATATCATACAGATCGAGGACATTGGTGAAAAAAAGATGAAGAGGGAGTCAGAGTTTCAAATGAAGGAACTCCTCGTAGACGGCAATGTAGCCGTCAGGAGGACAAACAGCCCGACCTTCTTCACCGGACGCCATCAGCCAATATCGAATAGGAATGTGGTATTGATCCATTAGTCGGTAAATAGTGGCCTCAGACAACTTGGAACTCTCGACGAGAGGCCTAGGAAGGTTCTTGAGAGCCGACTGTTCATCCGACTCCTCAGGATCTAGATGACCCTACCGAGCAGAATCGACTTCAGGATCATCCCGAGGGACTTCCTCAGTCTCCCTCTGAATGGTTGGAGTCTGAGAACCTTGGTCTCCTATAAGGTTCTCATTTTCAGACTCTCTACTAGAGGAAGCCATAGAAAGAAACGAAGGCAAAAACTCAAAAAAGGAAAAAGATAGAGAACAACCTCAAGAAGGGAAGATGACAATGAAAAGACTGACGATGATAGAGAACCAACGATGATGAAGACCGGCTAGAAAGGAGATGGCCGAATGCACTGAAGCCTAAACCTTAGGAACCCTAAGCTCTCTATCGAAAAGCAAAGGATCAGGGGCCAGAGGGCAAAAGTGCTGGAATCGGAAGACAGGTTAAAGAAGAGGTGACCCTATTTATAGACTCCTTTGACGATCAGGATCGACCCAGAATATCGCATCTTTCTCGAGATTTCGATGCATAGCAGCAATCTCGGCCAATCATTTTCTCGACTTTCTGACGTACCATTGTTGAGATTGTGCCAAATCAGTCGAATCTGTATGATCGCAAGTCGAATCAATAGACGACTGACACGTGGATAACTCAAGCCACAATAAATACAATGTGAGACATTGTAAACTGATGGGCTGCAATGTCTTTTCTTTTTCTTTTTGAAAATAAACTATCATTTGGGTTCCTAATACAGTGGCACTACATTGATGATGAACACCGCATATTTTTATTGATACATCTTTTTGACATTCAATGTTCTTGAGAGTATGAAATTAATGCTTCACCATTAACTCAAGGGGAGATTGAGCATAACGTTAATATAATTAAAATATTCAATAAAGTGTTTAAAAAATTCAGTGTTCATAAAAGAAATAATTTAATAGTACTTATCAATTTTAGAAGTGGCCAAATAGGCAAAAGTCCATTAGAAAAATTATAAGTTTAATTAAGTTTTTTTTTTTTTAAGAACTATCTCTTCTACTATGATGATAAAAATTTTGTAACTTGAAAAGATTGCAAGATATGATTTATATTTAATATTACTACCTTTTACTGTTCTAAGGTGGTGACTTTCTCCGAGGGTCCCTTCATTGAGGACCTATAGTTTTATAGTGACATCATTTTGATATTTAACATCTCTAAGAGGGCAAATTATCAGTACTTGTCCATCCATTCAAAAAGACACTAGAATTACTAGTAATGAATATTAGGATGATGGCCCATAGAGCCTTAATTTATATTAAAGGACTAGAAGAGACATACTTGAGAAGAGAGTGTAGAAGAAAATAAACACTCAAAGTGTATCTAATAAAGTGTTTACATAGTCTCTAACATTACTTTGGGTTTCAAAGTAACCATGATCATTAGTGAGAAGTGATAGGCAAAAGCCTGTTCTTTAGAACTGTAACAACTCTGACATTGGAAAGTTCATGGATGGATTGGAGTCAGTAAGTCCCATGGAAAACTTTTTAGCAAGGACCGGAGCTGCTGGTGTCATATGCAAATTAAAAAACTATATGTAATTATTGTTTTTAATACTTTCTGTAGGATAATCTCTGTTTCTGATTGAAGCTTTCTAAGATGTTATAGGATATTTTTCTTTAAAAAAAATACTCTCAGTCGGTGTCCTAGCGTGGTACTTAGAGTTCCATGAAAATACATTGAGAACAAACTACACATTTATAAATGATATTACAAGGATTTATATGGACGTATATTTAGTCTGACATTGATTATTTTGTTGGATAGATTTTGGATATTTATACAAAGTCAAGAAATCCAAATAATATCTTTTGACTGATCTTTTTAGGTGAGATTTTGAGTTATTACAAATAGTATTATAACTGACCTAGCCCATAGCCTATGCAGACTAGAGGATACTGTAGTATAGGTTCATTAGGGCTGATCATGGGCCAACTGTGGTGTTTATGAATAGATATATGGATTTGAACCCTAAGCTTGGTGAGAACCCTAGGACTGAAACAGGGGGAGAATATGAAGACCTATATGGGCATGTATTTAGTTCCACATCAATTATTTCACTCGAAAGATCTTGAATTTTTATACAGGATCAAGAAATCTAAATAATATTTTGTGATTGATCTTTTTGGATGAGGTCCTGAATTGTTACTGATGTTCTAAGATTAACAATATATTAATACTACCTCATCCAAAGAAAGACTACAAACTACTAATAGACAATGGTAGGACGAAGTCCATAGATTAAGGCCTTAATTCTATTAAAATGCTATGAAGAGCATTACAAAAAAAATGTGTTGATGAAAAAAGACAGATTTATTTCAAATTCTTACAAAGTCCATATAAAACCAGTTTTCAATGAAAACTCAATGTTTCCGAGGCACACTGACTAAGGATACTCGCCAATTTTAAATCCAATACAATCTATTGATCATAAACGTAAGTCAAAAATTCTATACTCAAAAGTTTTAAGGGCTTTGGCTTTGCATGGCTTCCGGATTGGTGGATGCTGATGGGGCCTATAAAAGAATTTCTACAATGGAGTAAAGCTACTAGTGTTTGTATGCTAATTCAAATAAGAAATCTAAAATGCTTTATAAAAGACTTATAGCACATGAATTAAAAGAATTCAGAGCTAACTAAACTCTTCTTCTTTTTCAAAAATGCTTTATAAAGGTCTTCTACACATACGCTAAAAGAATGTAGAGCTAATTAAACTCTTCTACCTTTTTCTGAAAACAATCTCTACTATTAAGATGTAAAAAGCTTTGGAACCCAAATAGATTATGAGATATAGTATTTTTAGTTACCATTTTTAGGATCCTAGTATGGTGTTTTTCCTAGTAGGCTTCATGACAATACATTGAGGATGAACTCCACATATACAGATACATCCTTTTGACATTTGATGCTTCTAAATATTAATATTTTCCCATTCAGCAAGAGACTAAAATTACTAATGAACATTGATACTATGAAAGTACTAAATATCTGTATGGGCAAAGAATATTCCAAAAAAACGTTTCAATGAAATTTAAGGTTGCAACTCCGAGAAATCCAATGTTCCCAAGGGGAGCCGTAATACCAATTCTTGCCGATTTCAAAAGTGGTTGTAATGTTTAATAGGCAACGAAAGGTGAAAGTCCATACTAGAAAGTTTTAATGGCTCTAACGTTGGATGGCCCTACAAATTGGTGAGAAATAAATTTATAGTATCAAATTTAAGATATTTTTTAAAAAATTTCTATCATATAACTTCGTATCAGAAATTATATTCCATACCACATACATCATATGGTCGCATATATTGATAATTAAAATTATTTGTATCGAGATGACTGTACGATGAATGGAGCCTATGGGCTGTGATTGGAGTGCATCGCCATGGGATGCGCTAAATATAAGGTATAATTTTCCGAATTGAAATAGTATTTAACGAATTATTGTCTATAGCATGTGGCAATCATGCAGCCAATGATAAATGTACGTTTTGGGCTCTAATCAGCAAACATGTACTTCGATGCATCAGTATGGGAACCGACAGTCATAAATGATTGCATGGACAGCCACATTGGTGCACTCAATGTAGGCAATAATTTCTGTGAGTTGGCCGTTCCACGACGTACTATGTTGGTGATAATTGCAAATAAGGCCCTCAACAAATTTAATATTTCATTTAAATCTTTTAACACTTGATCTCTTCCCCCACTTCCCAATTGATCTGCCAACTCCACGGCCGACCTGAAAAGCCCTCTGGATACCAACCCTAGAGCTCCAGGATTTCCCACTTCTTCTCGGATAAAAGATTTTCGAACTCTATGAAATTTAGAAATCATAGCCATCCAAACTTTTCTCATGCGCATTGCATATGCTAAATATTGAGATTTATGATCCACAAAAAAGGATACCTTGACAGAAAGGTATCTCACATAATGCTAACCATGCCACTCTTTTTTTTTTTTCCTTTAATACTGACATTTGTTACATTCAACATGACTTCCTACTTACAAATGCTATTGAGTTGGTGTGCAATCCAAGTCACACATTTGAAACACTACAGAATCTGAGTTTCCTTGATATACTGACATTCCATAGGGCCACCAACAGAGGGATCTCTAATGGTTTAGAAGTCCAGAGCAAGCTTCTTATGTTGAGTAAGATCATTCAGATATCTTGTCGCATTGTACTCTTCTGCATCAAATAGTTCCTCTGAATATGTCCTCCGGATAAGTGGCTTGTGAATCACTTTCATGGGCTCAGACTGCCTTTGTTTACCATCTAGTAGCATTAGTACCTGGAGCAACACAAAATGCTAATCATTCGAGGTCTTGACTTACATCGTAGAAATTAAGATGAAATTAAGATGAATCCGGATCCAGAGTAATTAGCATGCCTGACTCATCCGAGGTCGCAAAACTGATGAATGCTGGATGCACATATAAGCTATTTGTGCTAAACTTCTCACTTGCTCCAAGTCGTAAGCATCGTTGAGGAAAGGATCAACAAGCTCCTTGATATCATTCTTTTCAAGTAATGGCTTTGCCTGAGACAGTATGATGGAAAATTCTATCATCGTAGATGATGTGTTGTGCCATCAAGAGAGGTTGAAATATAAATAGATAACACATACCCACATCACTAAACTTTGTTGTGATGAATTTATTGCTCTGTGTCCAGTAATAAGCTCTAGCAATAGAACCCCAAAGGCATATACATCAGTTTTCTCATCAACTATCCCATGAGTGCAGTACTCGGGGGCCAGATAACTGCTCAAAAACAAGGCCAAACGGCAAGAAGTAAATGGTCAACCTCATGATAGATCAATGATGATGATAACAGAAGCAAAAGTTGAAGTAATTATTCACAGACCCAAACGTGCCTTCGAAATTTGATACTGTCTGGTGAGTCAACTTGTCAGGCAGCCACATAGCAAGGCCAAAGTCACATATCTGGATAAGAATGAAATAAGTAATTGTGTCATGTTTCTTGAGAAAAAGCTGTCTGAATTACTTATGCTGAAAGCATTTATTTGTTAAATGATATTATAGAGAGTTATATGAAGTTGTGAATTTTAATAACAAAGCACAGAGAACCTAATCAATTGGTTGAATATGAATTTTAGTAATGCAATCCATCACATCTGCACTTAATATAATAATGGATGCAGTAAACCAATAAACTTTCACTTTTGTTGACAAAATATTTGTAATCATCCTGCTTACTCTTTATATTCTTTTAAGATTTAATTGATTGCCCAAATTCTCATCTCATTAGTTTGTTATAATTGGGTCGAAGTTCTCTTTTTCTCCCTTCATTCTTATTAAGGGTAAAAATATGCAATCTAGACAGACATGTTTTTCCAAATTTTTCTCACAACTTGCACCCTCATGTTAAGACTTTTACCCAGAATGTGCCTTTCTGCACCGTCCACTACACATTATAAGGCGAATTAAATCTTCTTCCTATCAATTGCAATCCCTTATCTTTGCTTCACATGCATATTTTAAGGTTCTCCTTTTTCTTCTACTTACTGACAGAGCTTTTCTGGATCTCCCTGAAGTTCATCAAAACAACTCTTTTCATGGGACTATATAATTATATGGGAACATTAATGATTTCAACATAATAATTCTCACATGATCCTTTTCCAATAAAAAAAAGGATTCTAAATTATTGAATCTTTCCTAAAGTTTCAGTGTGCTACACATAAAAATACAACAGATCACAGAAGTATTCTTAGAACATCAGTGGTAAATCTAGTACACAAGGCCTGAAAATACTTGATCTGCATGATGATACCTGCGGTTCATAGTCATCAGTAAGCAGCACATTAGCAGCCTTGATATCTCGATGAATTATGCGCTTCTGACACCTCTCATGAAGATACTCAAGACCTGTTGCTGTCCCCATGGCAATCTTGTATCTCACATCCCAATTTAGTTTTTCCTTTGAACCTAATAAAGATTAAGAAGATTAAAAACTGCAACAAAGGAAAAATGATTTGAAAAGATTTTGAGTAGACATAACTACCACAAAGAAGAGTTTCCAAGCTCCCATGAGAGGACAGCTGTAAAACAAGATACATGCCTCCTTCAGTTCCAACTCCAATCAATTTGGCGGTATTTGGATGATTTACATGGACTATGATTCCCAATTCAGATAAGAAATTCTTTGTTCTTTCATCTGCTGTTCCTCGGGTGAGTTTTTTAATTGCTACAAGCTGTCCATCTTCTAGGCTTCCTTTGTAAACCTTAGCATAGCCGCCTTTCCCTATGATGTTCTCTACAATAGAAAGAGGAACAGAGAAATTTATATACTAAACCAGGGATGCAGAGATATGAAAATGACCTGATATTATAGTTCAACATGCAAAGTGAGAAATGTGATTCTTCAAAGCATCCTCTTGATCTAACCATTTTCCACTTAAGCATTGGACTATGAAAAAACATGCAAGCCTTATCTTTTTGGTTATTTGGTTACCATTTCTGTCAGACTAGAATGCTGAGGAATCATAGCAGCAGAATTCCTATTACGGCAATTTTAGATAAGTGAAGACTTTGGCATATTGCCATGAAACCTACTTTAGAAATGCAAACCAGTGGGCAGATACCTTTTAGTCACAGTTGGGGCTTATGAAACTATGGAACAACCCTTCAGAATTTCCCTAGACATAGAATCTAAATGAAGAGTGAAAATGGCAAGGTTTTGAGGCCAAACTGAGATGGAACAACAGGATTGTTCTTCCACAAGTTAACAAACAACATAAAAATAAAAGGGGATAGTAATTACTGCTAAAGACTCACCATATGGATGATTTGACAGCATAACTCAAGTACCACTAGAAATCTACCAGAAAGGATAGGTTGTTTAGAGAAAATAGCATGCTTAGATGAACAGACCTGGCTTGAAGTTATTGGTGGCTTTCTGGAGCTCTGAGAGTGTGAAGTTCTTCCAAGAAGGTTTGAAGCAGCAATTATCACAATCAGTGGTGGTGTTTGATCTGGGGTCATGAGTCTCCCTACTGCTCTTCTTCCTTGATAGCTTTGGAACTCCGAGCGGAGGAAAACTGGATAGTCTCCTCATAGATTTCTGCTTCCAGAAAAGAAAGAATCCCTTCCATAGGGAAGAGATGTTGGAAAGCACTTGGGTTTCAGAGCAGGATGTGCTTGCCTTCGAAGAACTTGTCTCCGAATCCGAACACCTCAAGCCATCTTCAAGGACTCCTCTAGGAGATGAGACCTCAGTCACTTCTAGAGTATCCTTCCCAATGTCTAGTGACCTCAAATCTACGAAGTGGAAGCGAGAATTCAGACAGGAACGTGATGAAAATTAAATGAAAGAAAGAATGGAAGATAAGTTGGCAAATTACCTTGAGCAGAAACAGAGACAGATAACAAGTTGGTTGCATCTTTTTCACGGCCTGAAAAAAATCCTCCTATTCGAGGGGGTTTTCCACTGCATTCTCTGGATATATTGGCATTCTCTCTGAGAAGGGAAACAAGAACACATGTTGGACTAAAGAGAAGAAATCTGTGAATATATGGGAAAGAAACAAAAATATGTACTGAAATTAAAAGCCATGTAATAAAACAATTGAGCATAAGAACATATCTTCTTTCTCACACAAAAATAATAGAAAAAGCAATAATGGAAGAGGGCATGTCTTCCATGCAAGAGAATTGATGCCTTTGAAAATAAAATAACAAAGTCCCATTTAGAATAGAACGGTAAAACAAAATTACAAACAGCCAAGGCAAAAGTGCAAAAAGGAAGTAAACCAACAAGAAAAAGGAAAGCTGGAGTTTTTCCTTGAAGTGTTCATGGATAGAAAAACTAACAGGCAGAGGAGGAGAACCAGACATCATGGAACAGAGATAATAAGAAAAATATCCATGCCTAACAATGACATCTTGATTTGGAGATGAGCCATTTCCATGAAAGTTGGAGCATGGAAGGTTCCAAAACGAAACTTTGCACAGAAAAACCAAGATTTTCTTTTGAACCCAATAGATTCTGTTCCATAAAATTATATGATGAACCTTTTTCAGATGGGCAAAAGAAAAATACAACCCAAAATGAAAACTAGAGGCACAAAATGCATAAAGACAGGTTTCACGGGGATAAGACGAAGTGGGTGAAGAGATGATACCCTGGAGGGGAGTCACCAATTTCTTCTACGAGGACATCCATTTGATCACTACCACAAAATAACCAGAGGAACATATAAGACAAGAATGGAGAATGGCTACCCTCGAGATTTCGAATCCTCTCCTCCTCGTGTGCTCCCAAAGCCAAGCATTTCTTCCGCTCCTATATGAAATCTTCTTCCTCTCATGAATGCAAGAAGAATTAGTAGTTGAAGAAGAAATGCTTCGCTGTGTGGATAGAGCTCATGGATGTCACCGACCGTTAGCCTTAACCCACCGTCCGAGCATGTGCCCTGGCCGCGAGTTTTGCGCTCTTCCACTTAATTTTAAGAAGCAAATAATAATAATAACCGGTCCTTTCTTGGACCGGATTGTAATCTTATGATCCTATTCACTCAAACCATAACAGCTTTACATCGCGAAAAAAAAAAATGCTGATTCTTTTTTGGACCTGACTATAATCTTTAAACCCCATCCGCTCAAACCATAATGGCCGGTCTCTCCTTTTCTCTTCAGATTGCTTCACCCAACCACTACACCTAACAAAGCCAAGGCTTTTGCCACTATTGAGTATGGAGAGGATCAAATGTATGCAGTCTTATCTCTTCGAATCAAAAGATTGCTTGTATATTTCAGAACTATAATACTTAGATCACTGTATCTAAGGATACAACTCATTAAAAGTTATTGCCACAACAAAATTTTATGCTAGCATGGAGATATATATTTCACCGTATAACCAGAAGTACTCCAGAGCACATGAAACCAAAAATTTCTGCATTTCCGCCACCTCCTGCAACATTATTATTTTTATCTATATTACATGATATCACATGTGCATGTGACATAATAGTTTAGTCTCTCTAAAGCAGCTCATAACACTACCAAATTTCAAAATTTTCTTAACCATCCTTTATTTTGTACTCGGATTCTTCTTTTCTCCTCGAGATATCCTACAAAGTCATGATTGCTCCATCCGAGTTCTCTCCCATTCTTGGTGGAGATTTCAGATTTAGTTGACATGAAGAATCTCCATCTAGGAAGGACAACTTGCTTACTTTTCCTGCTAGGAAAATTTCACTTGCCTTCTGATCCTTACCCATACGCTTGCCCAAGCTTGTCTACATCCATAACATTACTTCGAAATGGCAAGTGACTTGCCATATTAACAACAAAGAAAAGAAAACAAAAGAACAAAAATTAGCATGCGACCGAACACTTGAGTCATCTTCTTGCGTTAGGTGCTGATTTCTCCAAAAGAGTGATACCAAAGCATGCGTCAACACTATAGTACAGTGTTAACTACCAAACAATAACACTATAACACATGTTTGAAAAGCAATCCTAACTGTAGTCCTTTTCGCTGATTTGATTTACTGCATGCATTCTTAGTGCATAAGGGCTCAAAAGTGATCAAACAGTACAATAAGAGAGTTAGTTGTTGATGTGTAGGACCAATGATTTGCACCCCGTAACTAATAAATTATAGATTTCTATATAGACGTCTGCATCTATGCTTCTCTTTCTTTCTTGTTAGGCATGAGTCCAAAAGAAACTAATTAGAATTTGTTGTTAGTATTCATGGAAAGCAATGCTATGCATTACCCTCTATTCACCCCTCTGTTCCCCATCCAAAATGGCAGGAGGCACTTGGTGTGATACATGGGAGGTTGAGCTAGGTGCAATGTCACACATGAGAAGGGAAATGGAGCAGTGAATATAATTGTTTTGTTCTGAATAGAATAGTATTTTTGTTGATTGAAAAAGAGAGTAACTACGTGCATATTTTTACCAACATGCAGAAAAAAAGATCAGTTCCTTGCAGACAACTCAACTAAATGAATTGAACACTTAACTAATCCCTCAACTTACAGTGACAAACCTGATCAAATCGTCTTGCTTGCAGCCAGTCCGATAGAAAGCAAATGAAAGGAAAAATCAACATTACCACATAAATTCAATGGCCAGAACTAACAACTTTATTGACAATCTCAAAAAGACATGGAAACCACCACCTCTCAATTGATTTGAGCTTTGAATCTTCTGATTGATGCATTAAAAAGTGGCAGAAATGGACAAAACGTACGACTTTTAGTGACGATCTCAAGAAGGCATGTAAACCACCAACTTTCGATTGATTTGAGTTTTGAATCTTTTGATTGGTGCATTAAAGAGTGGTAGACTAGTTCTGGCCAGACTACTACGCAGCAAAAGAGAAGGCTTTAGCAAGGAGAAATTATATGCTATACAGTGTGGACTGCGTGGCCGTGCCACCAATGACAACCACTTGTTCTTGAAGCAGTGCACCAAGATGAGTACTTTATGACTTCCTTTTTTGCCAGAGTATATACTGAATTAATTCCATCATGGTGAGAAGTCCGTTCGGAAAACTCACTCCATGGGATATGCAAACCAGCTGTCATCCCTTCGGCCAATTGAAAATTGGCACAAAAATTCCTAAACTTGGATTGCAGAGGATCAGCTGCTGATTTTATTATATTCATATAAATTTGGGCCAAAAAAGACACCTCATATCAGATTCTCTTTTTTTCGAAAAATTATACCCTACACAAACATGCACCACATAATCATACATGCAACCAAACACAGCCACTCATTCCCGTAGATCCCATTCATTAAGCACTCGTCACGATCATTGTTATAGGAATAAGTGGTGTGATTGGCGGCGTACATGCATGATGTGTAGGATATAATTTCTGTTTTTTTTTTCGCTGACTTCTCTGCATGCCAGTATGTGATCTTCTATTGGCCATAAGCACATCGGTCATGCACAGCTCCTGGGTTATAGATAGCGTTTGGTATTTTACCTTCATGTAAGCTCATTTGGTTCAGCCTTATTTTTATGAAAACGCTCTCTCCACCAAAGCCTCTCCAAAAACCTTTCCAGCTCAAGGTTTTTTTTCTGAGCTGCAGGGACAAAGCTGATGTTCTAGCTTCTGCAAAAAAAGTGAAAACAAAAAGTAAAAAACACTCCACTAACTACCACTGTTGTAATCTTTTTTTTGAAGAAAAGAATGAACCACATGATGCAGTACATTCTGACCTTCTCCCTTCTTTGTTCCTTTTGGAAACCATGAGTCCCAATTCAGGAGTGGAAAATAATTTAGAAGGAACCTTCTATCCTTCCTTTAATGTGTATCAGATGTCAGGACCTATGGAGTCAACTCCAATGGAACCACATCAGTTGAGACAAATTCATAAACACTGGAACCGTCTCTGCTTCTTGCTTGTCTATTAAATAGGATTAAGGAATAGTATCATTTGTTTTCCAAGTCCGAGTAAATATTCATTGCAACAGTGATATCATGTCAAACTTGTAATAAGCCAATCAAAAATTGAGAATCGATGCGGCAGTATGGGGTATCATTACGGGAATCGATGAAATACATGGCAATCGATGAAATGCAAGCATTCTCATTGGGTCAGTGATAAATTTGACATGGTATCACTGTTGCAATGAAATTTTTTTCACATGGAGGCTCAAAAAAGTGTTTCCTATGTCACACTCATATCCAACTAGATTCAGATCGTACATTTTGCACAAAAAAATGATTTGCCTTCTTTCATGCTGTCAACCATTGGACCATGCAATGACTGCTTCAAGATCTATACAAGGAGATGCAACGAAGGATTGGAGTGCTTTGAGATATGTACCTGTTGGGAATAGTGTCCCAAAGCCAATCGTCAGCCTGTTGACGGTTGTGCTCTTTTTGTATTAGTACATTAATTATAAATAAATAAAAGTTATTTTGGTATTTTTTCATCACAAATGTTTCATCTTCTAATGAACTCCTGTGTTGTGGTGAAGTCCTTAGGACTATTTAGACTCGACAAAGGAGGATTTGTCGTTTAGTCCTTAAACATGTTCGCGACCAAATGATACGTTGTTACCAAGGACGACAACATTTATCGAGCATAGGTCGTTGTGTGCCATATGGGTTGGTTGTCCTCATAACCAAAGAGTGTGGAGACACTGGTATGGCATACAGGTGAGATGTAATGGTACATCTGCACTGAACGTGACCAACTCCGGAGCTATTTCTGCTGTCAAGATTTGCTCCGATGGGATATGGGTATAAATATCCCTCCGACCTGAGACCGCCACGGTGACTTGCAAGCAACTCACTGCACTTAGGCACTGGACTACCTGAATTTCTAATTCAGTGACGGAAAGTTGCTGGGCGTAGTCAAGTACTTGACTTGTCGGTGCGTGTGTCAAGATGGGATTGACCACTCCAGTTTAGGAGCTGTGTACAGTCGTGTTTCAATTTAGCAAAACCTTGGCCAGGGTAGTCCTAGTGAGGAGTCACAGGACTAATTGAGTTGAGCACGATTCGGATGATATCATCAGGATTGACAGTTTAACTCTGAGTCATCCTAAACATAGGGGTCAAAAGGGATGAATTATACGGTAACCATATTCACGTAGGTTCTGAATGTTGCGATTGCGATTATTCGACCTATCCGATCGTCGGGTACCATTGCTAGATGGTCACTTCGATTAGTACAGAAATTGGTTCCTGTGCTACCAGCTTAGGTTCGAACCTGCGGGGTCACACACATTAGAGGTTCCTTTCTGATCTGATGGCTGATTATGAGTCTTATCTATCTGAAACTCTATGATTGAGAATTAGGATTCTCTAATCATGAGTTCCACACATTTTGGGTACCGGGGTCAAAATTTTGAATTTCGAATTTTGAATTTGAAATTTGAACTCTTTGATCAGGGTTTCATATCGATGGTCTCTGATGCCTGATTGCCCATCGGATTTGGACTCAATATTTATGAGAGGTTTAATTAGTGATTTAATCACTAATTAACTCAATTTGATTGAGTAATTATTTTTGGATCAAGTCCAATTGAATTGGATTCAGTTTGGATTGACCCGATTAGGTTAAATGTTGACCTAATCGCTAAGGTGGTTTAGTCCCTGATTTGATCAGGGGTTAGGTTTAGTTAATTTCTGATTTGATTAGGATTTTATTAATCCTAATTAAGCCTAATTATGTTGGGTTTAATTTGGTCTAATTGTGCTCAACCTATTTTAAACTAGGTTGGCTCAATTTGAATCAAACCACCTTGTTTTAAATTTCCTACGTCACCCAACTTCCTTGCACCCATTTGAATTCACGAGAAGAAACTTCTCGTGAAATTTTTCTCACGTAAAACCCTTCCCCACGTCCTCATTTGTGCGCCATATGGATGGATAAATTAATTAGTTAGCCATTCAAATTCAAAGCATGTTTGAATTTGAATGGATAACTTATCACTTGCCCTTTCATCCTTATCCATTTTGTGCGCCACATTAATTACACGAGAAAAGGTTTCTCGTGAAACTTTTTCTACGCACAAAAAGCCACGCCCCTTCTCTTCTCACGCCCAAAAGGATAGGGATAAGTTGGTTTTCGTTTGAATTCAAATTTGATTTGAATTCAAATGTGTAACCTCTTGTCTTTATCCTCTCACGCGGATAAGACACGTTCGACGTTGTTTTAAAAAGAGGAGAAAGGTGGGACGTGCGTAGAAAAATTAGGAGAGAAACTTTGGGGCGTGAGGAAGGCTTCTGCACAAGGTGAAGGTCCAAAACCTTCCGAGAGAAAAAGAAAGAAAAGAGAGAAAATTGGGCGCAGGGTTTTTGGTGTGTACCCTAGGGTTTCTACCTAGGGTTCGGGAAGTGAGATTGGTGTGCCACGAGTGTCGTGAGTCCACCAAATTTCAGAGAGAGATCCATCAGCCTCTCAAGTAACTGTGCAGACGATCCGGAGCATCCGAGAAGTCGGCACACATCGATCGAAGGAGTTCGATCAACATCTGCCATCAAAAGGGTGAAATCACGAACTAGCATTCGTGAGGAGCTGATCAGACGGGAGCTTCGTGTGGATGATCCGCAGAGGCCAGACAGTTGGGTGGCTGCGATGTGATGATCAGAGCCCTCCGACGATGATCAGATTGCGGTGATCGACTACCCGCAAAAGGTGATGTGTTCTGAACACAGTACTGTAAAACGTTTACTGATTCAAATTTGAATTTCAAATTTAAATGCATGCTGTTGTATCATATTTAGATCCTAGTGTAGGGTTAATTAGTATTAATTAATGAGATTAATTAATAATTTTACTATAAAATAATAATTTTGAAAAAAATTTAAAATTACCATTTTGCCCCTGCACTAAATTTTTGCTTCAATTGGTATCAGAGCAGGTTCTAGAATATGATATACATATGCATGCGTAGATTAAGGTATAATCTATAAGTTTAAATTTGAAATTCAAAATTCAAAATTCGAAATTCAAAAAGATTTGAAATTTGAAATTTGAAATTTGTTAGAAGTTTCAAATTTGAAATTCAAAATTTGAAATTTGAAATTTGGTTGAAATCTCAAATTTGAAATTTGAAATTTGAAATTCGAAATTTGAAATTTGAAATTCAAAAATTCAAAATTTGAAATTTAAAATTTGGTTGAAATCTCAAATTTGAAATTTGAAATTCAAAATTTAAAATTTGAAATTTGAAATTCAAAATTCAAAATTTAAAATTCAAAGATTGAAATTCGAAATTTGAAATTTGGTTGAAATCTCAAATTTGAAATTTAAAATTTAAAATTTGAAATTTAAAATTTGAAATTCAAAATTTAAATTTTGAAATTTGTATATTTAGATATACTTGATCCAAGTAGCAAGTAATCTAATTGGGTTGGTTGCCATGGCCGTCCGGTCATAGGAGAAAAGTAGGGTTTAAAGGCCCTCTCTTTCCATTCGATGGGGTCTCCTATGGCGGTAGGGGTGCCGATGCAATTATATCCCATGCCGATGAAGCAGCGAAAGGACTTAATTAAGAAATTTATCATGAATATGTTAGATTAGATCTAAAAGAAAATTTATGATTTATTTTGAGTTATTTTCTGTTATGAAATGAGCAATAGAATTGCTGTTTATGAAATGTGCTGACCCGTTTGTGAAATGAGTTAATACATTTGGTGAACAGAAAATAAAATCTTTCAAATTTGAAAATTGTTTTCGAAATGCCAAACCCTGACCCATCAGCCCAAGTACTTAATTAAAAGAATTAAGTGTTGTCTAGTAGGTCTAGAATTGTGAATTAAGACCTAAGACAATTGCATAAACTTTTGGGTCAATGGGTTAGATGAATTAGGTCCATAATTGTGTTAGACCTAAGGTTAGTTTAAAAAATAGACTAATTGGAGTAATTAGTCAAATCTAATCAAAAGTTGAATTAGATTAGGTCAAGGATACTCTAGACTCAACTTCAATAGTTGTAGTTGAATGGGTCCATGTCTTTAACTAGACCAAGATGGACTTAATTCATGGCTACGCGGTGGAGCTCTATTTATTAAGTTGATCAAAATTAAAACTAATGAACCGGTTGGTGTCTAAGGTAAGTTCGGCAGTTTTGACCAGTGGTTCTTAAGCGGGAGCTACTCGCATTGATTCGATCATTGACGAGTTAATGGCAAATCTCCACCACTGATCTCACTTACCTGGCCAGTCTGGTAAGTTAGATTTTGATTAGATCACTTGGTGATTAGAGCTCACCCATGTCATTAGGTAAATCAGTATGACTGATTTAGGTGCTCCTAATGCCAGCTTTAATTAAATCCTTTTTAATCTGACTTGGTGAAGTCAGTGGGAGGATTGAAATTGGCTGGATGATTTCTTCTCTACTATTCTTTAATAAAATCCTCAAAATTATTAGGTCCCTAAAATGATTAAGTTATAATGATAACTAAGTCATAGCCTCCCATTAAGTGAATGATAATGAGTCCATTAGTTCAATGATCATTGGAGGCCCAAAGGCCTGGTGCTCATTGGCTAATGGAATTATTATTCATAATATGATAATTTGATTGAGTCTTTCTGATGGTGGTTAGGTTGGCCGGCCAAAGTCGGGCCTGATCATTTATTGGTCCGATTCACTAAATTAAGTCATGTTAATGGTTGGACCTAACCAGATCTTTTCAGTGGAGGCCAAAGCCTACTGATTAGGTTCTGGGGCAAAATAAATTACTAGAAGTTGTTTAGAGAAACAACTGGTTAAGAACCTACCCATAGATGCACATGGGTTGACCAACCAAAGTTGGGCTCGTGTGTAGTCTGTGTGGATTCTAGTACCCATTAAGGAATTAAAGTAATTTCTCGAATTGGAGGATGAGGCTATCAGTTCGTAAAAAATATTGGAAAAAACTTTAGACTAAAGTCCAAGTCTTTAGTATTAATTTATGTACTAATAGAGGTCTCGTTTTTCTTTAAGCAGCTATGGCCACTATCCTGTCGCTCCGGTCATTATTAGATAATGACAAGCTCATGGGACCCAATTTCGATAGCTGGTATCGAAAATTGAAAATCGTCCTTGAGCATGAACGGATCCTTTATGTAGTAACGGATCCAGCACCTGAGGAGCCAGCTCCAAACGCTAGTAAAGCGATCCGAGACACTTACTTGAAGTGGCTCAATGACCGCACCACCGTTCGATGTATTATGCTGGCAGCAATGAATGACGAGTTCAGCCGAAGGTTTGAGAACGCCCAGCCACAGGAGATGCTTCAAATGTTGAACGACTCCTTTGGCACGCCTGACGACGTTGAAAGGCACAAAACTAGTTGTGCTATTTTCAATGCTCGGATGAGGGATGGGGCCTCAGTCACTGATCATGTACTGTATATGATCGAGATGATTGAGCGCCTAAGCAAATTGGGCTTTCCTCTGCACGAGCAGCTCGGTAAGGATGCGATCCTTAATTCCTTGCCCAAGTCCTTCCTCCCATTCCTTACTCATTTTCGAATGACAAAGCCTGCAGTAAACTACCACGGATTGTTGGGGTTGCTGCAGAACTTTGAGAAGGATCACCAACTCCATAAGGAGTCGGTGAATGTAGTGGGAGGGTCTTCTTCTCGTCGTCAACCCTTTGGGAAGGGGAAGAAGAACAAGAAGAAGAAAAATAAGAAGGTGCAATCTCATGCTGGGACAGTAGCACGGGGTCAGACCAAGAAGCGCAAGCATGACCAGAGCCAGGCGGAGTGCTTCTTTTGCAAGAAGCACGGGCATTGAAAGAGGAACTGTCCTCAATACATTGCCTCCCTGGACCCGAACAGGCCAAAGAAGAAGCAAGGTAATTATATGATAACTCCTTGCAACTTTTCGATTTGTGATACTACTGCCTGGGTATTGGATACCGGAAGCCCTTATCATATTTGTAATTCGATGCAGGGTCTGCAGGTCAGTAGAAGATTTGATGAAGGCGAGAGGTTCCTGAATGTTGGAGATGGAAGCAAAGTTCCAGTTCTAGCTTTAGGAATCATGAGTCTTGTAATCAATTCTCGTAATGTAATTCTGAGTGAATGTCACTATTGTCCAAGTTTTTTATTAAATATTATTTCTGTAGGCCTTTTGGCCATGTACGGTTATGATTTTTTAATAAAATGAAATATTTGCAATATCATTTTGAATGGTGTTACAATATTTGTTGGACAATTAAATAATGGAATTTACTTACTATCACAGCCTGTTAATGTGGTTCAAAAATTTGGTAAACGCTCTAGAATAGATAATGTGTCAGAAGTCTACCTTTGGCACTGTAGGCTAGGTCATATCAATAAGAATAGGATAAACAGGTTGGCTCAAGAAGGAATTCTTGAAGTTAGTGATTGTGAATCACTTCCAACCTGTGAGTCCTGTCTTCTTGGAAAGATGACTAAGTCACCTTTTACTGGAAAAGGTGAGCGAGCCAGTGAACTCTTAGGTCTGGTACATTCTGATGTATGTGGATCCATGAGCTCAAGTGCAAGAGGTGGATTTTTCTACTTCATAACCTTCACAGACGACCTATCTAGGTATGGGTATGTCTATTTAATGAAGCATAAGTCGGAATCATTTGAAATGTTCAAACTATTCCGAAATGAGATAGAAAAACAAACTGGGAAGTGTATTAAAACTCTTCGATCTGATCGAGGAGGTGAATACCTTTCCAATGAGTTTCTGACGTATCTAGGGGAGAATGGGATTCTCTCTCAGTGGACTCCTCCTGGAACACCACAGCATAATGGTGTGTCTGAAAGGAGGAATCGGACCCTGTTAGACATGGTTCGATCCATGATGGGGTTTGCTGGTCTGCCGATCTCCCTCTGGGGATATGCGCTCGAATCGGCTTGTTACCTTCTAAATAGAGTTCCGAGTAAGTCTGTAGTCAAAACGCCATATGAGATATGGATAGGACGTAAGCCAGTACTCTCGCACCTTAGGGTTTGGGGGTGTCCGGCTTATGTTAAACGTTTAATTACAGACAAGCTTGGACCTAGGTCTGACAAGTGTAATTTTATAGGGTACCCAAAAGAGACCAAAGGGTATTATTTCTACTTTGCTGATGAGCAAAAGGTGTTTGTCAGTCTTAAGGCAATCTTTTTAGAAAAGGAGTTCCTTAGTGAAGGAACTGTTGCCTCTAAAGTCGAACTTGACGAAGTTCGACAGGTGGAAAAACTGACACATGTTACTGAACCTGAACCGGATTTTGATTAGATCAGATCCGGAGCCCATTGATTATGCACCCTTAAGGCGGTCTGGTAGAGTACCACATCAACCGGACAGATATTATGATTTCTTGGTCCGGGATGGTGATCCTATCGAACTTGATGAAAACGATGAGGATCCGATCACCTACATGGATGCAATGCATAGACCTGACTCTGAGAAATGGCTAGAGGCCATGAAATCCGAAATGGAGTCCATGAAGGTCAACGATGTGTGGACATTGGTTGACCCACCCGAAGGAGTAAAATCCATAGGGTGTAAGTGGGTCTTCAAAAGGAAGAGGGGCGCAGACGGAAAGGTGGAGACCTATAAAGCCCGTCTGGTTGCCAAGGGATATCGTCAACGTTATGGTATAGACTATGACGAGACATTTTCTCCTGTGGCAATGCTCAAATCCATTCGGATTATGCTTGCGATAGCTGCCCATCTGGACTATGAAATCTGGCAGATGGATGTGAAGACAGCTTTCCTAAACGGAGAGCTGGACGAAGAGGTGTATATGATACAACCTGAAGGGTTCACATCCACAGATGAGTCTAAGGTGTGCAAGCTACAGAGGTCCATTTATGGACTTAAGCAGGCATCTCGGAGTTGGAACATACGTTTTGATAGGACGATCAAAACGTATGGCTTCGTTAAGAACGGAGAAGAACCCTGCATTTATAAGTGGGCTAATGGTCCACCAGTAGTATTTCTTGTATTGTATGTGGATGACATTCTCTTAATCGGGAATGATGTCCCTGCATTACAGGGAATAAAGATTTGGCTATCGTCACAGTTCTCCATGAAGGATTTGGGAGAAGCTTCCTACATCCTAGGGATGAGGATCTATAAGGATAGATCCAAAAAGTTGCTTGGCTTATCCCAGTCCACGTACATTGATACTATGCTGAAAAGGTTCAGCATGGAAAATTCCAAGAAAGGCTATCTACCGATAGGCCATGGAATTTCTCTCTCGAAGAGGGATTGTCCGACAACACCTCAAGAGAGAGAGCGTATGGGTAGGATTCCATATGCTTCGGCAGTGGGATCTATCATGTACGCCATGACATGTACACGACCAGATGTGGCATACTCACTAGGGGTAGTGAGTAGATACCAATCTGATCCAGGAGAGAATCACTGGAAGGTTGTTAAAACCATCCTGAAGTATTTGAGAAATACTAAGGACCAGTGGCTTATATATGGTGAATCAGACTTGAGACTTATAGGGTTTACAGACTCTAGTTTCCAGTCTGATCGAGATGATAGCAAGAGTGTGTCAGGATTTATTTTTACCCTTAATGGTGGGGCTGTCTGCTGGAAGAGTTTCAAGCAGCACACTGTGGCTGATTCAGTATGCGAGGCAGAGTATATTGCTGCATCAGATGCTGCCAAAGAAGCGGTGTGGCTGAGGAAATTCATCACCGAGCTCGGAGTAGCACCCTCTCTTGTTGGTCCAGTTCTGCTCTACTGCGACAGCTCTGGAGCCATTGCTCAGGCGAAGGAACCAAAGGCACACCAGCGGACGAAGCATATTCTGCGTCGCTACCATCTCATCCGGGAGATCGTGGATCGAGGTGACGTCGACCTTCAGAAGATCGACGGGAAGGAGAACCTGGCCGACCCATTCACTAAAGCCATTGCGGTGAAGGAGTTCAACGACTACAAGTCGAAGATGGGTATTAGATACTGCACCGATAGGCTTTAGGCCAAGTGGGAGATTGTTGGGAATAGTGTCCCAAAGCCAATCGTCAGCCTGTTGACGGTTGTGCTCCTTTTGTATTAGTACATTAATTATAAATAAATAAAAATTATTTTGGTATTTTTTCATCACAAATGTTTCATCTTCTAATGAACTCCTGTGTTGTGGTGAAGTCCTTAGGACTATTTAGACTCGACAAAGGAGGATTTGTCGTTTAGTCCTTAAACATGTTCGCGACCAAATGATACGTTGTTACCAAGGACGACAACATTTATCGAGCATAGGTCGTTGTGTGCCATATGGGTTGGTTGTCCTCATAACCAAAGAGTGTGGAGACACTGGTATGGCATACAGGTGAGATGTAATGGTACATCTGCACTGAACGTGACCAACTCCGGAGCTATTTCTGCTGTCAAGATTTGCTCCGATGGGATATGGGTATAAATATCCCTCCGACCTGAGACCGCCACGGTGACTTGCAAGCAACTCACTGCACTTAGGCACTGGACTACCTGAATTTCTAATTCAGTGACGGAAAGTTGCTGGGTGTAGTCAAGTACTTGACTTGTCGGTGCGTGTGTCAAGATGGGATTGACCACTCCAGTTTAGGAGCTGTGTACAGTCGTGTTTCAATTTAGCAAAACCTTGGCCAGGGTAGTCCTAGTGAGGAGTCACAGGACTAATTGAGTTGAGCACGATTCGGATGATATCATCAGGGTTGACAGTTTAACTCTGAGTCATCCTAAATACAGGGGTCAAAAGGGATGAATTATACGGTAACCATATTCACGTAGGTTCTGAATGTTGCGATTGCGATTATTCGACCTATCCGGTCGTCGGGTACCATTGCTAGATGGTCACTTCGATTAGTACAGAAATTGGTTCCTGTGCTACCAGCTTAGGTTCGAACCTGCGGGGTCACACACATTAGAGGTTCCTTTCTGATCTGATGGCTGATTATGAGTCTTATCTATCTGGAACTCTATGATTGAGAATTAGGATTCTCTAATCATGAGTTCCACACATTTTGGGTACCGGGGTCAAAATTTTGAATTTCAAATTTTGAATTTGAAATTTGAACTCTTTGATCAGGGTTTCATATCGATGGTCTCTGATGCCTGATTGCCCATCGGATTTGGACTCAACATTTATGAGAGGTTTAATTAGTGATTTAATCACTAATTAACTCAATTTGATTGAGTAATTATTTTTGGATCAAGTCCAATTGAATTGGATTCAGTTTGGATTGACCCGATTAGGTTAAATGTTGACCTAATCGCTAAGGTGGTTTAGTCCCTGATTTGATCAGGGGTTAGGTTTAGTTAATTCCTGATTTGATTAGGATTTTATTAATCCTAATTAAGCCTAATTATGTTGGGTTTAATTTGGTCTAATTGTGCTCAACCTATTTTAAACTAGGTTGGCTCAATTTGAATCAAACCACCTTGTTTTAAATTCCCTACGTCACCCAACTTCCTTGCACCCATTTGAATTCACGAGAAGAAACTTCTCGTGAAATTTTTCTCACGTAAAACCCTTCCCCACGTCCTCATTTGTGCGCCATATGGATGGATAAATTAATTAGTTAGCCATTCAAATTCAAAGCATGTTTGAATTTGAATGGATAACTTATCACTTGCCCTTTCATCCTTATCCATTTTGTGCGCTACATTAATTACACGAGAAAAGGTTTCTCATGAAACTTTTTCCACGCACAAAAAGCCACGCCCCTTCTCTTCTCACGCCCAAAAGGATAGGGATAAGTTAGTTTTCGTTTGAATTCAAATTTGATTTGAATTCAAATGTGTAACCTCTTGTCTTTATCCTCTCACGCGGATAAGACACGTTCGACGTTGTTTTAAAAAGAGGAGAAAGGTGGGACGTGCGTAGAAAAATTAGGAGAGAAACTTTGGGGCGTGAGGAAGGCTTCTGCACAAGGTGAAGGTCCAAAACCTTCCGAGAGAAAAAGAAAGAAAAGAGAGAAAATTGGGCGCAGGGTTTTTGGTGTGTACCCTAGGGTTTCTACCTAGGGTTCGGGAAGTGAGATTGGTGTGCCACGAGTGTCGTGAGTCCACCAAATTTCAGAGAGAGATCCATCAGCCTCTCAAGTAACTGTGCAGACGATCTGGAGCATCCGAGAAGTCGGCACACATCGATCGAAGGAGTTCGATCAACATCTGCCATCAAAAGGGTGAAATCACGAACTAGCATTCGTGAGGAGCTGATCAGACGGGAGCTTCGTGTGGATGATTCGCAGAGGCCAGACAGTTGGGTGGCTGCGATGTGATGATCAGAGCCCTCCGACGGTGATCAGATTGCGGTGATCGACTACCCGCAAAAGGTGATGTGTTCTGAACACAGTACTGTAAAACGTTTACTGATTCAAATTTGAATTTCAAATTTAAATGCATGCTGTTGTATCATATTTAGATCCTAGTGTAGGGTTAATTAGTATTAATTAATGAGATTAATTAATAATTCTACTGTAAAATAGTAATTTTGAAAAAATTTTAAAATTACCATTTTGCCCCTGCACTAAATTTTTGCTTTAGTACCATTATGTGATTAAAGGTTGACGCCATGCAAGATGATCAATCATTCTTTTGTGCAAAAGATATGACCTGAACCCTACCCAACCATGTATAGCTGAATCAAATATGTCTCATCCATTTATTTTATACAAACCCCTAAGTCCGCAAATGCAACATCAAAAATACTCCACTTCCAATAATGCTTAGTGAGATACATACTCTCACATTTGCAACACTAACAAGACAACTTCGTGGCTTATTCCGAGAATAACGTGTTTGCAAATGAATCTCAAAATCTGTTGTATATTGAGAAAATACTACCCATGCTTCCTTCTTGTGCATAAATATATTAATATCAACCAAATCTACCATAGATCTTTCGAAAATTAGCGTTGACTAGGTCTGCAAACCAGAGAGAACAGTTTCTCATTCAGAAAAACAAAAAAAAAAAGAAAAGAAAAAAGAAGAGAGAGAGAGAGAGAGAGCATTTTTGCCGATCACTTTCATTGATTCTATATGACAGTTCATTACCGGTATGTTAGAGTAGATGAATGCCTAGCTACAAGACTACCACATTGTTGACCATTTTTCCCTCATTTTTTTCGGTGAAATTGATTAGTTAACATAGTATCAAACTAAGGTTTGCAGAAAGTCCTGCATGCACATACCCAGCTATCATCCTTTTCTTGGTCTAATTTTTATATGAACAATCCGGGCTGCATACGAGGGGATGTCAAGTTTAATGTATATTGTTGATCTTTTCTTTACCAATTTAAATTTTTTAGGTTAATTAATTAATTAACATTGAGTAACATGAATTTTTAGATTGCAGGGAGTATGATTGGCATCTATGCCCCCAAAGAACAACCACAGAAAAAGAGGGTGTCTTTTTTTTTTTTTTTTTTTCCTTTGAAATTATGAGGTGTTGGTCACCACTTTCTTTATCTTTTGAGACCGGCACCAACTAAAATCAAACCACACCATCTTGGACAAAAGGTGAGATCACATAAAGATGCAAGTTGAGTCGAATAGCTAGAGATTCGAGTTCAACTCAATTCAAAATAATTAGGCTCAGAATTAAACTTGAAATTAATCAAGTCTTAATATTCAAGCTTGAATTCGAGATCGATTCGACTCAATTTAAATGTCAAGCGGACCACACTCATATTCGAATTTGAGGCTTAGTCATAATTCAAAAAATATGATTAAAAAAATATATAACATATTATTATATTTTAAAATATTAAATTAAAAATATATATTAAAAAAAATATAATATTATTAATGATATATATATTAAGCTTATGTATTTTTGAGCCAAATATTTTACTAATCGATTTTGATTCAAAAAATTATTCGAGTTTAAATAGAACTCACTAATAGCCGAGTGGAGCTCAAATCTAAATTGAGCTCTAGTCGGATCATTTGCTCGCATAAAACCATCTAAGTACTCGATGTGAGAGAGAGAGAGAGAGAGAGAGAGAGACTGCCCCAGTGGAGTAGTTAATTCTTAAAATGTTAGATAAATGGCAGTCTTTGCCGGATCAACAATGAATCTGTTTCAACCTTCCCCTTTTTATATATACAATTAGTTTATTTTATTCAAGAGTTGAAGATGAATTGCACTCCGTCATCAAATGGTAGGTTTTCTTTGGAGGCATGGGTCGGAGATGAGTGGCTGCCTTTTATTGGTTGTCAATCATGTGGTTCAATTTATCACCAAGAGGTTTGGCCTAATATTTTAGTGGCTCGCTTGGGCTGCGCAGCCCAGTTTCTGTCCTTTTTGTGCTACATTATTTATTAAGCATCAGGTTAGTCCATATCTGATTAAATTTGCCAGGTAGTTGATGTAAGGGGTTATATATTTAAGTGTGCATCATTTATTTAAGAGGTTATGTTCTTAAAGCGAACTAGTATCATAATCTCTAGAGGTAAATCCCATCTCAAATTCTCCATTCTCTTAGTTCTATTCGAACATCGACATGGATCCGTCTCAGAATTTTAAAAGCCCAAGTATTATAGATCATCTCAGTGGATGATGAAAATTGAGGAAAGATTTAAAGCATAGAGATTTCTGAAATCTCAATCAGTATTTAAGGATTGAGATAACAAAAACTCGACTAGCATGGTAAATTCAGGATTCACAAATATATTTAAGCATTAATTTTGAAAATTAATAATGATTTAAGAAAGAAAATAGGGATTAAAATTATCAGTTAATTCGTTCACATTACATTGGTTCATATTGTGGATTTATTAATTTTACATTGGCTGAGATAATGATAAAAAGAAATAGAGTTAGACTTTTGTTTAGAGAATTAGGCAATCGAAACCAACTCCAAGCTCGCTCAACTTCTACAAATTTTCACCTTAAGTTGACAATCTAAATTTGATCTGTATTTCCTCCAACCCAACTCAATCCTCACCCAAAACAACAAAAATTCGTCCAACTTAATCAAACCCATCTCGAACAAATCCAACATGACCTGCTTTACCCTAACCGGCGGCCCATTCAGTTTGGTGCAAGTGGGCCAAGCGGGAGCCCAATTTACCCAAGTGGAGTTTCTTTGCTGGCAAGAGGGAGAGGAAATCTCTACACCTGAATGAAGGGAAGGGAATGCTCCTTGCATCCGCTATGATGTATTGAGCTAGAATTGGAGAAGAGTTCTCATGCAAAGCGGTTTCAGCTCCTCCTGGATCAAATCCATTTAAAGGATATTTGGTTGGGGGGAATGGGGTCTGAAATCAGAATCGGAATGGATGACTCATATTCCAACTGTTTAATTGGAAGAAGTCCCATTTCGATTTCGATTCCGGGGTGTAATGTGAATGGCTTAATGTATATAGAACTCAATCCCTACTCTCCTCTATAGATTCAAATTTTTATTCCAATTTCGATTCCGATTCCGATCACGAACCAAACGCTTCGGGGGATTTGGCCATTTCGATTCTGATTCCAAACCATTCCGATTTTCATTTCTATTTTGATTTTGGTTGCGAACCAAACACCTTCTTAGAGTCTTCATTTCTCTTAGAGGGCGTTTGGTTCGAACCGAAATCAGGATGAAAATGAAAATTAGAATAGCTTGGAATCGAAATCGGAATGGCCAAATCTTTCGAAGCATTTGGTTCGTGATCGGAATCGAAATCGAAATTGGAATGAAAAATTGAATCCATGGAGGAGAGTAAGGATTGAGTTCTATATAAATTGACCCATTCCCATTCCATCTCAGAATGGGAATGAAAATGAAACTCCTCCCAACCAAATGACTGGAATGGGAGTCATCCATTCCGATTCTGATTTCGATTCCAGATCCCCACTCCCCCTAACTAAACATCCTCTTAAATTGGACAAGAAAGGAACTCACTTCAATTCTATTTCAAGTCATCTAAACATCCGAAGAAAGTCCCTGAATTGCAGCAACCAAACAGGCCCAAAGCTCAAGTTATTTTTTGCATTGGAGGTTATGAATCACGTGGACCTGGTTTGAATTATATTGATCAGTAAGAGGGTGTTTGGTTCGCAATCAAAATCAGAATAAGAATGAGAATCGGAATGGCTTAGAATCGAAATCAAAATGGCCAAATTCTCCGAAGTGTTTAGTTCGTGATCGGAATTGGAATCGAAATTGAAATGAAAAATTGAATCCATAGAGAAGAATAGGGATTGAGTTTTATATAGATTGAGCAATTCTCATTTTATTCCGAAATCAGAATCGAAATGGGACTCCTCCCAATCAAACGATTGGAATGGGAGCCATCCATTTCGATTTCGATTCCAAACCCCTACTCCTCCCAACTAAACACTCCCTAAATATAAATTTTCTTATATAGATACTGATAATGAACGACTACCATGAATTTTCCAATTATAATAAAATAAAAAAATAAATTACAATAATCTTCCTCAAAATTTGAGATAATTATAGATTTTCAATATTTTGAAAAAACATGTTCTACCCTTAACATACTATATGTATGACACATAATATTTTACCAATATTTTTTTATTAAATAAATTAATGATCCTACTAATATCATCACTGTCTAATATATTTGAATATTAAAATATCTTATATTTTTTTATAATGATAATTTTTTTAAATTTAAATATTTATATTTGAACAGGCGTTATGTATATATTTCTCAAACATTGATCGGATTATATAATTATCTCAAACTTTGAAAGGGATCGGTATAATTTATTTTAAAAAAATATTAGAAAGGAATCTTACCTTGGACGAATCGGCGTACCGCAGGGATTTTTAAATATTGTCTTCATCATAATAAGACAATAATTACATCCGACAACGAGAGGGGTATTACCTATCACCATCATTCCGAGAGGCGCAGCAGCCGACCAATTTGACACTTTTACGCTCAGTTGACAACCATTTTCTTACACGTTGCCCTCCAGAATATAAAGGGGAGTCAATTGCACGAGCCCCCTCCTCATCAGCTGGCTTGGAACTTGCCGGGAAACGCTCGGAAACAATTGCCATGGTGATCATGTGCTTTCGATAAATTAAAAAAGAAGTGTTTTCTGTTTTCGAAGACCAAGATGGAAACTTGTGCAGTTTTTTAATGTAAAACTTGGGTCATTTTTGCTGCTTGTACTTTTATTTATGGTTAGATAGCTTTGCCCCATGAGTCTTATAATTTTATTTTTTAAAAGATATCTTAAAAAATTTAGATCATTTGTGACAATCAACAGATCTGCAAAGAAGATTTACTCATCGAGGATATATGACGAGAGATTCTCTGATGCTTAAATCAGTTCGAATTTAAAAAATAATCAAAAAAAAAAAATATAGGAGTAGGATATTCGCTCCGGAGATGAGTCTTACTTAAGAACCTTCTTTTTTTATCTCTTTATATAGAAATAGAGTCGTACGCTAGCACACCAAAATTTGATAGGCTATTAGGACCTGTAAGGCTATGCTCTGACAAACTATTGGAATCCATCCACTAACTTATGAATCATAGTTATTAGTCATAGGTGTCAGTAGTGAGTTATGCTTGCAAGTCAGATTTGTTAGTCGTGAGTTTCAATTGCAACTCATGCCCATATTTTAAAAGTTTTTGAGAGATTTTGAGAATCATCTGCATGGCTGAATATGCCGACGGTCTGAGATTGGGATAGAACTAAGGCTATCTTGAGTGTATCAGCATCAATGTAGATCGTTGAATATTTTTTATTGTCGGTTGGATCCTGCACGAAGTTTATAAATGTCCGATCTAAAGATCGGACAAAAGCTGATGACGTAGCACTGCTTCATCTCAAATTCTCGAATCTCTCTCCGATATCTAAGATGGCCTCATTGAATCATCAATATATATTTGTCTGAGATTCGAGAAGGAGAGATTGGATTGGATAGCAGATAATCCCTGCTACAGTCATCAATCTATTGTTGGAAGCGTTAGTTTGTTGGGCACTAACAGGGACGGCTCAACACATTTGGAGGCCTAAAGCTAAATAGTAAAATATAATTTTTTTAACTAAAATTTATATAAAATTTTTATTAAAATTTTATTTTTCTAACTTTTTAAAATGTAAAATTTTTAATTAAATTTTTATAATTAAGTTCTTCTAACACTTCTTTTTCAATTGATAATATAGCCAATCCATTTAATCTTTCTTGAGATATTGTTGATCTAAAGTAAGATTTTATTAATTTTAATTTTAAAAAACTTCTTTCTGTCGAAGCAATACTTACCGGAATTGTTAACATTATTCTAAAAGTAATATATGCATTTGAAAAAGAGTCGAGTCATCTTATATAATTGAGTATGTCTATTGGACTGTTATCTTCCACTTGTATAATTTTTTTTAAAATTTTTAGCTTTGAAAATAAATCTAAACCATCAACATCAGAGTAGTTATTATATTTTAAAGAATATTCAAGATTAAAATAATATTCTTTCAAACTATCATTATCTAATGACTTCAATTTTTTATCACTAAATAGAAAATCAAAAATATTTTCATATATCTTAAATTATTTAAATCTATTTTGCAGTGAAAAAATTGCTTGATCTACTATATATAAGAAATAATCAATTCTAAATAATTTTTCAAGAGATTTTGTTATTTCATTATCAACATCCTCATCAAATTATTTCTTTCTACAAATGATATGCTTATCATGAAATTTAGATTCTATTTTTATTTCAGATATAATTTTTTTAGAAGAAATCATAGCGGATGCAAATCTATCTTCTTTATATTTTTTTTTTAAAAAAAGAAGATCTTTTAATTATTCTATAGCAACATCAATATGCATATCTTTTGATTGTAAATTTTTGCTAACTGAGTTAATAGCAAATAATATATCATATCAAATAGTCATATCCAATAAAAATTTAAAATTTTCAAGCTCATATATTACTAAGCAATTAGCTTCACTTTTAGTTTTAGGATCTTTACTAACTTCTACTAATTCCAATAAAGTATCTCTTATTTATGGAGCTTAAAATCTTATTACTTTAGCACTTTCAATATGACTTTTCCAATGTATTTGTGATAATGATTTAAGAGTTAGACCGAAAATATTATCTTGTAAAATTTTTTACCATTTAGTAGAAGAAAAAAATAGTAAATATATATGTTATACCACTCCAAAAAATGATATAGTTTTAGTACAAGAACTAGTCATGTCACAAAATACTAAATTTAGACTATGACAACCACATGATGTATAAAAGGATTTAGGATTTATATCTAAAATTTTTTTTGGCACTCCTTGCTGTTTGTCCTTCATATTAGATCCATTATTATATCTCTGTCTTCTTAAATTATTAATATCAAGTTCAATATATTTTATTTTATCCATAATAACATCAAAAAGATCTTTTCCAGTTGTATCATCTACTTTTGAGAATTCAAAAATATATTTCATAATTTTAATTGGACTTGATGAAATATCTACACATCGCAATATAAAAAATATTTACTCTTGATGACTTGCATCTAGAGTGTAATCAAGTATTATTAAAAAATATTTTACTTTTATAATTTTTAATAATTTTATTTTTAATTTTATTTTTAATTTTACTTACTAACAAATTTATCAATTCATTTTGTATATTATATCTAAGATAATGAGTATGAATTTTATTATCTTTAATATATCGAATATATTCTTGTATCACCGGATCGAATTCTGCAATCATTTTAATTAGACTTAAAAAATTTTTATTATTTTCTTGATAAATCTTTTCATTTTTTTTACGAAAAGCTAAATTATTTATCAAAAATTTTTACTACAGTAAGAATTCTTAATAATATTTTTTTTCTAATATTTTTTATCTTTATTTATTTATTTTTGAATATTTTTATCAATTATTTTATTTTTCAACAATCTCATTTCTAAATCAATCTATGAACTCATATTAATAATATGCTCATTACTCATCTCATAACTTTTAAGCTTAGCACTAAGATTTCTTCAATCTCTAGTGCCAACATTAGCTAGTTTACTTATACTAGAAGCAGAATTAAATAATTTATAATAAAAATAAAATACTCTGTCTAAATCTTTTGAATAAACTAACTATTTTCTTTCATGCTTCTCTCCATTTATCAACTTTTGAATATAGTATATAATAGAAAAATATCTTGAGAATTCATCTTTAGGAAAATCTATATCATCAATTCTAATTGAATCTTTTTCTACTAATAAATCTCTCAAATTTATATCAATATTTGTCCATTGACCTGAATCATAAATATTTTTAGGAATACAATCATTTAAATTAACAGATTGGTTCTCTTCACTATAACTTTGAGGATCATTTTGAATCTCTTCATTGATTTCTTCTTGTTCTAATATTTCATTATCATCTAACTCTAAAAGATTATTAACTTGTTCATTTAAAAAATATTTATCAATATTTTTTGATTTATTATTTTTATTACTTGTAAAAAATTTATCAAGAGCTTTTTTTTGAGATTGTATTAAACTTTCAATTCTTCTTTTTTTTTGAAGCTTTTTGAATAATCAGATTCATATTTTTGAGTTGGCATTTTTAAATTCTTATTATGAATTATCAAAAAATTTAACTATTACAATTATCTTATTTTTTAAATAGCTAATACAAGATTAACAATCAAAAATTTCTAATTCAATGAATCAAGTATTAAATAAAATAGAGATAAAATATAATAATATAATATAAATTTTAAATTAAATAAAAAATATGTAAAGATTAGAATAATAGTACTCGATTGTTGAATGCTGATTACAAATGAGATGAATAATTGATTAATTTATAGTATCTGATTGTTGAATGTTTTTGTAGGAGAGTGCAAACTGCAGAAAATATGAGTTAGAGTTATTATGAAGAAGAATAGCAAAGAGAATAATTAAAAAAAATAAAAAATAGATACTATAAATTAAAAAATATTTTTTTTTTGTAGAAAAAGAAAACTATATTAATCTAGAGAAAAAATGGATAATCCCATTGAACTTACAAACACAAAATGATCCAGACTACAAAACATCAAACACTTTCCAACCCCAATCAGTTTTGAGAATTTACAAACCTTTCGAAAGAGTACAAAAGCAGATAACAAAAAAAAATTCAAAAATTAAACAAAATTTTATATTTCTATGGAGCTGTATATGCTGCGCAAAATATGAAACATTAACAATATTTCTGTCAAAGTATAAGAAAACAACCTATTTTTATAGAAGAAATCAGAAATGACCGTTGGCGCTAGTCCGATAATTGGCCAAAATTAATGAAGCAGGCTGCCCACCACCCGACTCTTTTTTTTTTCCATGCTGTCTCGCATAGTAACCACATACAGTCTGCCACGTGTTTCTGAGAAATGCAAAAAAAAAGGGGCGACGGACCTTTCGTCTCCCACTCTTCCTTGCCATCGATGACCAGCCGATCGACCGTCAGTGATCGCTCAGCCGCTCAGGACCTCCGATGAGCGGCACCGTTCATCTTCTCGTGGGCTGAGCAGGGGGCCTAGGGGTGGAGCCGTGGAGGAAGATCTTGTCAGGGTGGAGGCCAGGAGGGGAAGATAGTGGGGGGCCTGGGGGCGGGGGCCTAAGGCAAAGACTTCGATGATTTTATCCTTCAGCCGAGCACTAGAGATTGTGTTCTCCAAAGATATTTCGGACAAAATATATAAATTGAATAAAAAGCAAAGTTACGGAGTTCAATGAACGACTTGCTTTTCGGGTGGATGGCCCATGGCCATGTGAGATGAGAGAAGTCGTAATCCACTCCACGAGGTTAGAACGTATGGTGAAACATCCAGTTGGCTCGTGGTGACATTTGCTTGTCCCTCGAAAAAGACATCTTTGTATGATAGACTTTTGTAAAGGTGTTTGGTTTGATCTCAGTTTCAGACAAACGGGATACTTGTGAAGGTGCAACGTAGAACTTCCCGGTGATTGGTGGATGACAACCAAGGATTCATTTGGATCGCTCGAAAAATTAGTTCATATAAAAATAGATTTTTTAAAAAAAAAAAGCTAGTGCCTGAAAAAAAAAATTGCAACTTTGCTTGATCACAAAAAATAGATATATTCTAAGTCGATATATATTTGGTTAAATATTTATTTTTTTAAGAAAGTTGCGTAAAATATTTGTTATGTTCTTGATAAAGAGAGATTTTATCCCATTCTAGTTAAAAGCTTAAAGATATTGTTGAAAAATAATTATCTTAATTTTCAGCTCATAGGAAAGTTATTTTCTCATGTCCACCATAATTTTTATTTTATAAAATGTAGAAATCTTATTCCATGGGAAAGCTACTTTCTCATCCTTTTCCTTTGAAAACTCTCAACAAACATGAGATATTTCTTTATTTTATTTTTGTTAACCATACTTTTCTCCCTTTTTTTCACAAACCAAATAACTTCTAAAGTAGAAAGCAGTGAGAGAAGGTGATAGTTCAAAGAATCAAAATATAAGTTATTTTACTATTTTGCTTGTGCCATTCCAAGTTCTAGTGCCAAACAAACTTAGAAGGCATGGAACCTTGACTTTGGGCATACCATCTTTGAAAGATCCATCTAGGAGAAATCAACCATGTAACGGAGCAATATAATTGACCACCAAGTGGGCAAATTAGAGGACTTCTATTATTGGAAGTATAGTTAAATTAAGCTATGGACCTCTGGTCTTCAATTGGGGATCCAAAATCCTCTATGATGCATGGTGTGCACCGTAGAGTGCTGTGTAGCGCTTGATGGCCGCTATCAAAAGATAGATGGCTATTAATAATGATGCACCATATATAGCTTCTAGCACCATCTTATTTGATAGTCGTTGTTTTCCTGATGATGGCTATTAAGCACTGCATAGTATCCTATATTACAAGCTACACACCATAAAGGATCCGTGCTTTAAATCGGATACAAGCATGGTGACGAAAGTAAGCATCTCAATAAGATAAGGCTCAAACAATCACAAGATTGCATGTCCATTAGTTGATCAAGAAAATTACCATTTAATGAACTATATATATAAAGTTATTCTTATCATAAGGATCTCTGTTTTAAATACGAGAAAATCTCACAGTTCACATTATAAAAGCTATCAAATATAATGGGAATGGATAAACTCCTTAAAATAACAAAGCACAAAACATATCTTCATGCCTAACATCTTTGACACAGATTGTTCGAACCCTAGAGGATAGAGATCTGACTAGCTCTTTAACTTGCGGTCGCTAAATTGCTTGATATCATCTTGAGAGAGTGAAGGTATGACAGCTCTCACACATTATAGCATGCACATATATCATGATGGTTTGACTTGCTGTAAGGTTTTTCATCTACTAACCTTCTACTTGAAAGCGTTCTATGTGACAGAAGCTTATCGCTGTATCTTTGGTTTACTCTTTATATTTAAAAATGTAGCAAAAATATATGTTGCACTTCCATCTTAGATGCACAATATTTCTATTCTAATCTTTTAACCATCCCACTTTCTTCAAACATTGTGGAGTAGGCAGAGAGGCAATAAAACCTGCACCACCTGGTTAATTAGCAAAAAAAAATGGTTGATGACCACCATTCTTTAGCCAGCAAGGGAGCTGACCTTATGTCACGTTATAGCAATTTTTTAGCTTGGAACGAGTAACCATCTCCATATGGTCTTTAAAATCGAGTCATCTTGATCATGGAAGATTTGGATCAATTCAACTTATCATTTGCATTGTGCTGAATACCACAATTTTATTGTTTGACACTATAACTAATTAACATATATACATCATGAAAAATACGAATTTTCAAGTTCATGGTAATAATTTAATTATGCATTTATAGAGACAACCAAGCATATCTAGAACTTTCCTTTGTAACACATAATCATTTAACCTATTGTATCTTAAAAAATATGCTCGACAAATATGCATCTATCTAGAATTATCCATAGACATCCAAAGTGCTTATAAAAGCGAGGTCTTAAAAGGTTCCTTGCAGTAACTAGAGGATGAAAAATCCAAAATAGGTCACTATGATATCAAGCGTTCCTCTCGGCATTTCCTAGGATACGTGCTATACCATCTTGCCTAATGTTTGAGATATACCATGTTGGTGTTGTCCTCCGTTGGTGATCGACCATAGACTTGAAGCACTCATGCCATGGAGAGGTGAGCAACTTGGATGATCCTTAGGTTAGGTTTGGATGGTATGGAACATATCCTAAGAGTGTCATATATAACCTTTGTTTTGTACTTGAAGATTGATTACTTGCAGTATATTGTCGACTATAGATCCCGATGGATACCTAATTTCCAGCAATGATTTTTATTTCTTATATTACATGCATGTATAGGATTGTGTTTCATTTAGGTCATTGGCTTATTCATGCCTTTGAGATGAGCACCGTTTCTTGTATCAAAAAAATTTATCTCACATCTTTGTTTAGTCTCTTAGCAGGTTTTTGTAAAAACATTAAAGAATTACTCGTTGGTTGCATGATCTTAAATGCCTATAAAGAAGGTCTTGATCCCCGTAGTTGTATTGGATCATGATAGTTTTCATGTCTAAATTTACCTTGGACAAAAATTCAAGTACTAATTTTCAGAGTTTTCATGCCAAGCTGATAGGTATAAAATTTAGCAGATCTTTCCGTGTTGCCTTTTCAATTGAGGTTGCATCTTGTCCCAAAATAAGGAGGAAATAGGCCAATTACATCTACTGAAGAGTAATGCCACCAGTGATTCCTATTCTTTGCTTGGCTATAATCTCTAGAATAGATATTTTTATGCAATATTAAAAGATGTAGAATACCTTATGATAATTTTTTTGGAAGGCATAAGGTCAATTAGAAGCCTCATATTTGCTTTATTCCTAACCAAGTGATGCATAAGAGTTATGCTTTATAGCCAATCCCTTGTATGACAAGAAAAGGCTTAGATGATGATGATGATAAGCACTTTGAAAATCTTCTATAATAAAATGAAGTAACCCTCTATATGAAAATACAACACAATATATTTAAGCAAAGTTGACCTTGCCTGAAAATTTGACTTGATCTTGTATGGGCCAAGTATTTAGGGGATCGTACATTTGGATGTGAATCAAGTTGTCTGAAGCTTTAATTGGATATTTGAATCAGGTATGGGTTCAAGAGTCTTGACCAAATATTAAGTCGAATTAGGAATAATGGTTTAAGGGTCCTATGTAGTGGTCTTAACTTATCCCAATTCAAATATGACCATGTCGATTCATAGCCAACTCTTTTATTTATGATGACAACATTATAATAATTTTTTTAGTAATCATGTAAGAAACCTACTATTTTCTACCTAGCCATTAGCATGATCATTCTAGGTTGCCACTCTAAATCTTCCATGGGAGCTAATTTTTCCTCTCTTTTTTTGAGAATACTCATATGTATGTATATAGACCAATATCTTGCTTTCTTCAAGCTTTTAGAATACTTTTCACATTATATAAGTGAGATCTTGAAGATTTTCATCCATACTACTCTTGATGTTTTGGTAATGTTCCACTTTTCCCTAAGATTTTGGTTGTACAGAACAAATCGTTTACCACTTTAGAAACATGAGTATATGACCTCTAGGAATATGTCTTGTAGTAACTAATGGCAAATTCTAATTAATTGTAATAATTGAGGAGTGAAAGTTGCGAAAGTCCTGCCAACCAATACAACTATAATCTTAGTTTGGGTCATATTCATGCTCAGAAAGATTTTTGTTCCTTGAAAAAAAAAAAAAGGGTTGTTCAAGACAATCTTAATTGCCCTGCCCACATGATTTCTGTACGCTACATTCATTCAAATTAATTAAAGAGGTGTGTGTGTGTGTGTATATATATATATAGTCAAAAAAGAAAACATGTAATGGTTGCCAGGTCTCAAAGGGAAGGAAAGTGATTAAGATATCGGTTATTGTACACGAATGCTCTGTGGACATCTAACAAATCCAACAGGTAGCACTAATCCTCTCACATCATGTGGCCCCAGAAACTTTTCCTGTACTCTTTAAAAAAACCCAACGGTCATGCTAGAGAGCTCATCTTCTATGCATACGTAAAATATCTTACAATTTGGTGGTATAAATCATGAGAATCAGACTATTGGTGGAGAAAAATTTGGATTAGTGGCTAGAGGACCTTTTGGTTGCCATTTTCCAAACACCAATTCTATTATTATTCATCTAGCATAAACTTCTTGCTGGTAGATACACTTCCCCAAACTAGTTCCTTTTCTACATATTGACTAATGAGGCTCAACATCTCGCCCAAGTTTCCCAACTCCAACACCCCATAATCCGACAAAAATCGCCACAGCGGTCCGCCTTCAAAAAACTCCGGCGTATTCTATCAGGGCGTCTCCTTGTGGTTGCTGCTGCCTTCCCCGGCTCAATTCCGACAAGAATTTCCCTCCCCTCACACCAATACCGCCGCCAAAGAAGATAATTCCACCCTCACCTCCTTTTCTCTCCACCCCTCCTTCCTCGAACTCTCCTTCTCTCTCTCTCTCTCTCTGTTTCATTCCAGCTCTCGTATACCTCCCTCCATCCGCCGCCTCTAAGAATTCAGTAAAACAAAGTATAATAAAATACACAACCAACCCCCATCACCAACTAAACAACTAAAAACTCCCATCAACCAAGATTTTAATAAAACTTCCCCAACTAAACATCTCTATTACCATCTCCTCTCTCTCTCCCTCTTTCTCCCCAGCTCCATCCATCAATGGTGAGGAGAAAGAGAAAAACTCCTCCACCACCACCCACAGCAAGAAGTAAAGAGTATTCCTTCAGTTCTCCTCCAATGACATCTCTTCCTCTTTCTGTATTCTTCCTCTCTTGCTGTCTCCTTCTTGGCTTCGTCCGCTCTCAGAACTCTTCGTGCCCTCTGGACTTCTCGGTCCTCCAGAAGTTTATCCCGTTCGCGAGTGTCCCCTCGGGCACCGCCGACAGGTGTTCCTTCGTCCTCGAGACACTCCACCTGGTCCTGGCCGAGTACCTCCGCACCGCCGGCCTCTTCCTCCCGCCCGTCGCCTCCGCCGCCGCCTGCTGGTCCTCCTTGAACTCCGCCCTCAGTCCCGTCCTCCCCTCCTCCTTCTCCCTCCCCTCCTCCTGCGGCTTCCAGCCCTCTTGGATCTCTGAAGGTTGCATGAACATCACCACCCGCGCCGCCTTCGAGGCCGTCGTGACGACCTCCGGCATCCGCGAGATGGCCCAGAGCTGCAACCAGTCCCTCCTCCCCGTCCCCACCTGCACCGCCTGCACCGCCAGCCTCAGCAACGTCAAGGCCGCGTACCTCACCGGCGCCGTCTACGGCAACGTCACCGACTGCACCGCCTATACGTTCATCTACGCCGCCGGCGTCGTCAACCACTTCGGCCCCACCGACGACGGCACCGCCTTCTGCATCTTCCTCCTGAATTATCAGTCGTCCTCCTCCGGCGGCGGATCGACCGCCTGGATCTTCGGCGTCGCCGCCGGCTGCCTCGTCGTCGTGCTGCTCGCCGTGCTGGCCGCTTGGTGGTTTTGGAGACGGCGCCGGGAGCGGCTGCGCCGGCGGAGGAGGAAATCGATGAGGCCGGAGAGCAGGCCATCGCTGGCGATGGAGTCGATCGGTGCGAGCACGACGCTGATCAAGTTCACCTTCGACGACATCAAGGAGGCGACCAAGAACTTCTCGAGGGACAACATAATCGGGCGGGGTGGGTACGGGAATGTCTACAAGGGGTTGCTGCCGGACGGGTCCGAGGTCGCGCTGAAGCGGTTCAAGAATTGCTCGGGCGCCGGGGACGCCAGCTTCGCCCATGAGGTCGAGGTGATCGCAAGTGTTCGACATGTGAACCTGGTCGCATTGAGGGGGTACTGCACTGCGACCACCCCTTTGGAGGGCCACCAGAGGATTATCGTCTGTGATTTGATGCGGAATGGGAGTCTCCATGACCATCTCTTCGGCTCGGGGGGTGCTCGCCTGAGCTGGCCCATCAGGCAGAGGATTGCGGTCGGGACGGCGAGGGGATTGGCGTATCTGCATTACGGAGCTCAGCCGGCGATAATTCACAGGGATATCAAGGCGAGCAACATTCTGTTGGATGAAATGTTCGAGGCAAAGGTTGCCGACTTTGGCCTGGCGAAGTTTGCGCCGGAGGGGATGTCGCACGTGAGCACCATGGTGGCGGGGACTATGGGCTATGTGGCTCCTGAGTATGCCCTGTATGGCCAATTGACTGAGAAGAGTGATGTTTTCAGCTTTGGAGTGGTGCTGCTCGAGCTGTTGAGTGGGAAGAAGGCGTTTGTTTCATTGGGTGAGGGGCAGGCTTTTCTTGTCACTGACTGGGCTTGGTCCCTGGTGCGGAAAGGGAAGACCTTGGATGTCATCGAGGAGGGCATGGAGGAATTGGGACCGAAGGAGGTGTTGGAGAAGTATGTCCTTGTAGCTGTCCTCTCCACCCATCCTCAGTTGCATGCGAGGCCTTCGATGGATCAGATTGTCAAGATCTTGGAAACTGATTCGGATGTCCCTTCGATACCGGACCGCCCGCTTTCCATTATGGCAAGCAGGGAGGACATCGAGAGATCGGCGAGCAGCAGTGGCTCGGGTCAGTTATCAAGTCTTGCTGGTTTCCAGATGTTTACCCCCGTGAATGACGATGCAAATTCTGATGGTCCGGATGCAGTGTGATCGCTGCTCGCATTAATAGAGGAGGATGCTGTGATGTTTTATAGCCTGATGGAAGGAGGGCATTTCTGCTCACCGAAGGGCTTCCGGTATGCATGCCCTGCATTGCTTCTGGATACGCATTTTTCGGTTTCAGATTTCAAGTTGTGGCTTTCAGCTGTAAATAGGATGGAAATCTGAATTTTTAGTCCCCCACATTTGGGAGAGAGTTTATTGTACCATATTCTTTTTTATTTGTTTGCAACGAGAATTGCCTTTCTTGTTTTTCACATTCCATCTACATGACTGAATGTAACACTTGAAGCAATTAAACCAACAGTGTAATTTTTTGAAGAGAATGTGTCTCGCTGTAGATTAGTTTCCCATTTTGTTCGCATTCTTCAATTTGCCACTGGGTGTTTGATTTAACCCAAATGCTGCTTACCCAAATTACAAAAACCTGCGTTGAATCCAGAAAGATCTTGTGTTTGCAGTACTCTTTTGCTTAATTATCTATTGGCTGATGATTATCATTGTGGTCTTAAGAGTACTCTTTTCCTTACAAAACAACATGCGAACTATTCTACAAAAGTATGAAGTGGAATGGTATAAAATGGTTGTATACAATAGGATGATATTTTTCACTATTGTTTCTCAAATCTCTGTCCTCAATCATCTTGGGTATGTACATATCTTATTTACAAGAAACCTTACAGGTTCAGCCCTGAAAATTTCCTCTGATGTAAAGTTTTCCTAATGTTCTGATCTTCATCTCTTGACTCATGAAAGCCTGTGAAGAATAGGTAGAAAGGAGAGCTCTGGCTGACAATGGAGGAAGAATGAGAGAAATGAAGAGAGAGATGATAGAAATGAGTGAAGGGGACAAGTTGGGGGTGGATGGACCTAGCATCTAGTTGTACGCCAATATTTTCTTAACAAAATGCTAGGAATCCTCCTCAAGTGTCCAAGTGACAAAATTGAATGCCAGCCAGTGCTAGTTGCGCATGTACCTTCAATTGTATTTGGAGTAAGTTTATCAGCTCCATTACATATAGAATGCCCAACATGTAATATTACTTCGCCTTTATTTACATTTTATAGATCAAACTCCATAATCTCTTGCAAGTCTGAGCATGTTGTTTTGTATTATGGCATGCAGATTTGGACTAACCCTTAGCTTGTTATTTTTAGTTCAGGTCTCCTTGAACTATGTTATATGGAAAGGTTTTCAGATTGGATATCCGAATAAATAGCCTCTTTGCAGTCACCTTTTTCTGGATTAAATGATTGTCAACCTCAATATATTTTGGTTATCCATGATAGATGTAGGATTTTTTGTTCTAGGATCTACACGGTGTTTGTCATTGAATGGCTTCAATGCAACCGTACCAATGAGCTTTCTCTCATTTTGAAGAAACTTCAATCTCAAAATCCCACATATTTATATGCCACACAATACCCAGACTGAAACCTGGACATTACCAAAATACTTCATTTCCTACTTCTCTAGATCACCAATCTGAGTTGCCTTATTAGTTGGTTGTCTGTCCACTAGGAAGTTTGCCCAATCTAAACTTGATGGTGCTTCAGTTTGCAGATAAATTGTTCATATAGTATGCACTGACTTGGTGCTCCCTTCCATCAAGGAAGAGCATGGATCATGGCATCTAGATCAGTTGTTTTTGCAATCTTGTCAATTGGTTAACATCAATAATGGTTAATGTATTATTCATATCAATTTGCCAACCGGCAAATGATCTCTCTCTTTATACCATGGAAGCTCAAATTGGTCCTAAAATTGCACCAGGATATATATGAACTATGTCAAATCTTAGCATATCCATTTCCATCGTTGCATCATGCATTTAATCAGAGAAGTAGTTCTTAATTGAAGCCTGTAATTTCAACTGTCTAGAAATGCTTCATGTTATCCAGATCCTTAATGCAAAATATTCTGTAGCCCAAACTTGTCTTTTGATCATTAATTATCATTACCTTTGGTTACTAGATCTATCATTCACACAATAAGAAAGTTATCCTATATAAATATATTCATCGAGCCAAAAAATGGTCAGCTCTATGTTAGAGTCCATACGACATGATTTTTTTTAAAAAAAATCTTATTAATGAGGTGGAAAGAGAGTATCTTTTCAGTCAATTCATTTCTGGAAATGAGTACTAGTTCATGTGGTGCCAGGAAATGAAATTCATGGACAAATTGCAGCGAAGTGTTCCTGCTGCATAATGCATAAAAGTGCACGGTGAAAGTAAAATTTGATGTATGTGTTCTAGTTGGTTATAATTTATTAGCAACTATAATACAAGGAGCTGGTTACTGTTCCTTCCCTTTTATTTGAGAAATCTAGCTGATTTCACATCTTCTTGGTCAGCAGAAGGGAGCATGGTTATCATTTCCCGGATGCTATGGAGATTTCTTCTCAACTATGGTGCTTCTTGACATAATATACTTGAGAATGTCAGGTTTTCAGATATTTCATTGTTTTCTTGACATAACTGTGCTTCTCTTCTACTCTCTCCTACTTGAGTCTTCATAATAAATATTCCTTCAGTTCTCTCTCTACACCTTCATATTTGATTACTTTATGGTCATGTAAGATGTTGTTGCTAGCAACTTTCTCATCAATAAGAAAATGTTAGACTCATTCAAAAGACTAGGTTAATAACTATCTTTTGTCTTGAGCTCCTATTGCCATTTCTAGTTTGGGAATAGATTAGTTTCTGCTAGTCATGATTTTCTGGTTCTCATGATTTTCTTCCTTTTGTTGATAACTGTCTTAAGATCTGAATATCAGGAATAGTGTTTACAGATTTTCTTTTTTATGGAATAGAATGTTACCTTGCATAATCTACATCCACTGGGTTCTGTGTTAGGATTTTAATTCCTCGCTGCTATTTACATGTGCTTCCTGGCATTCTCTAGTTCAACTGCAGTTTTCCTGACACAAGTTTTATGTTTAAGGCTTTCATCTTTTTAGATTAGACATCTCATCCTGTTTTATCAGGATTTGTGATTTTGCCCTCTCGACTGTTCAAATTTTATTGAGGTTATTTATAAGCATATTTTGCCATCCAATTATTACTTTAGATTTGTAGATGACTGTATTCCTGATGCTTGTTTTTTTTTCAGTATGATGGCCTTGTCATTGTTAAAAATCATATGACATCTGCGTAGCAGGGTAGACATGTCAAATAAATCAGGTCACATTATGGAAAATAGCATCTTTTACAGGGTTCTTTATTTTAACCACTGGTGTTCATTCTACAATTTGTATCTGAAGTATATGAGATGAGTGTCTAAGGTTCAACGGGATTTAGGGAGTCGATTCTTTTATCAGTTATATGCCACATTGGTTGGATATATGTCCTTCTTTGTCACAATGGCATGAAAATTTTTGAATTTTTCTTTTCGGCATATTTTTCTAATTTTCTGTATTGTATTTATAATCATGCTATCTATATAGAGAGCTTGAAATCAACCATATTTTCCAATATGTATAAAAACTCCTACAAAGTATTGCTAATATGAAAATATAGTTATATGTTCCCCTATGCTCTCTATCATGAATTGTGAGATAATCTGTGATGTCAGTGTGTGCGTTTGAGTTTGTGACTTCAGCTTGTGTAGCAAATTACTTTGACTATGTGATAAACATGTATAAGTATCTATGTTATTATATGATCATAGACCTTTATCAAGCTATTGAAAACTACATTCAATTGTTTAAAATATACTCTAGTATTAAACAACTAAAACTGTACTAATTTTAGAAGGGATAAATAAAGCAGCATACGTTGGTTTGACAACTGTGAATTTTCTTCTCAGACTTATATACCGTTCTGTTCTTTTGCATGACAAGTTCTGACAAAATGTGACATGGTATAAGTGCCAACCCTTGACAGGAACAAGCACAATATGCAATTCTTTGTTCTACACCTATAGGTACCTCAGAAAATTGGTGATTGATTGTTGCTTGGTGGTTAGAAATTATGCCGTTGGTGTACCAAACTATGGGAGTCCAGACCACTTTCTTGAAGGGCTTTGGATTTTCTTTGATAGTCATGCCCCTTATCTAATTATAGCTACTGGAAGGATCTTATCTGACATTTATAAAGGGGATATCACATAAAAAGTATCTTAATTATCAAATTTGCTGAAAAGGACCATATTTTTTCATTATGACAATCCATTTTGAATTTTTAGTGGACCATTATGCCTCTGCCCCTGTGATCACTTGTATGAACATTTTGAAGTATGCATTGGCTTTTATCATATGTGCATTAAAGTCTGAAGTGGACCATGTCTGTTAAAAAAAATATATATATATTTTTTGCAATTTTTATAATTAAGTTGAATGAATCTTAAATCTGGGATTTAAAACTATGGCCATATCCAATTTATATATATTTTTTCTTGTGCATTAATTCCCATTTGAATCATTGAAGAACTTCCTCTTGATTTGCGAAGGACTTGCTTCTTAGATACTTTCATGTTTCAGCAGTCATCCTTCTGCACTTGACTAGCTAGCTTAAATCATCAGCACAAGGACTAGTGGTGCTGTTGTCTGAGAGGCTAGTTTTGGTTTTGAGTTCAGCTGAAGTTCATTTGGTTGATGATGGATTTACTGTTGCTTAATTTTTTTAACAAAATTGATCTTAGATCCTCTTTTAGGATTTTTAGCTTCAGTTCAAACTCCTTCCATTTTTTCTTCTCTTAGGATCTCTATAACATTTTGGCTATCTTTTTGTTTTTCAATTATGCTTTCTATGTGGTTTAAGCTGTTCCTCTCATTCTTCCTATAGTTTGTAAATACGAATGAGTTCATTTAATAGGCATACATATGGGTATTGACCTCAAGTATGCTTCTTTCCGCCCTCCCAGCAAGTAAAAAGTTATTCCTTCTCTGTTTTTGCTGAACCATATCTTTGATAGTTCTCCTTTTTTGGCTTTATCATCTATTCAGTTTGAAAGATCATCTCGTGAAAATTACCATCTAGCCAATTTGTTTGTACTTGAAGTTCTTCGATTTAAGTAGAAGTTATGAGTTGAATTCACCCCCTTTTTTGATGCTTTTTTTGCCTTTGTTTCTTATCCATTATATCTGTATGGATCCACATAATGTTTCATGGCTCAATGTCATCCTTGTATACTTGAGGTCATTACTTGATATTTTGGTTTATCATTTCCCTGCCCATTGTCATCTACGGTTAATGCACTAACCTGTTATAGGTTGTTCTTACTGCTTATCATTTTGGTGACATCCTACATACCAAAGTGTTTCAAATTTCCCACGTTGACTCATTTCTTCTATTTAAGGCTCATTGAACTTCTTTTTGATAATTGTCTTCTGAGTTTTAGTTTTGTTCCTTACATAGTTCTAGCAGTGGCCAATTGTTCCTCAACTTAATGGAATTTATAGTCTATCTTGCAATCTTGTATTCTTGTGGCTCTGTCTCCCATTATTGAAGTTGGTCATTCTCTAATATTTGTTGTCATCTTGCTATATTTATTAGGCTGTTTTGCTAGACAAGTGATTGACACATCTCAAAGTTTTTAACACATTTTACTTCTTCGTCGGTCACTTGCCATTCTCTTGGTTTTCAAACTTGGTGACTTCATACTTCTGAAATCTGAACATGCTAATTTATTTCCTCATCATCCATGCCCCAAGTATTTGACCTGTGTGCTAGTAAGTAGCAAACTTATTTCTAGGTTGCTTCGAAATCCTGGCATTCTCAAGACCAACCTGTGCAACCACCTCTTCTTCCCTGGCCTTTTTAGGACATGCTAATCATATCAAGGCTCTTTTGCTGAGGCTTGACCATGTTTCATGCCATTCAACTTTACTGTCATTGCCTTTTTGCAAGCCCTTGACACTGATGGCCCATTCACCTCTTTATTGCTTCACACCTCACACATCAATGTTCTCCTACTGCTATAAACCAACCCCTTGGGTGCCAGTAATCTTCAACCAATTTGACCTCCTCGCAATAGACCTTATGTCTCCTAACCAGCTTGCAAATCACTCCTACTAGTATCTAAAACTTTGATATTTTTGTTGCCATTCACATTGCTTCTTTAGGTTTCTCTTGAAACACCAACCTCACTTTCGAATTAAGTTTTCGTACGTTTTAGCTGTGGCGTTTCCAGAATGAAAGTGATTTTGAGTATAGCATTTACAGAATTAAATCTGCAACATCATGTTCCCTTCTCAATCTTCTTTTCTTGATGGAAGAAGATATTTCTTCCTCTGTGTTGGATTCGAGAATGTAATCTTTGGAAGCAAAACATCAAGAACATGGTAACCAGAACCAGAGCAACACAAACAAATTGCTTGGAACCAACTGTTAATGATACTCTTGCACTAAAATTTCGAGAGGACAATGGCATTGTCAAGAAAGGGTACCTTGGGAGGATGTTGTTGGGCGATCATAAACGCAAAAGAAACCCCTCCCCTATTTCTCTTCTTTTCCCCTTTTTATTTTTATTTTTTTCTGTTTAATTATTTTTAAAAAAATTCCACAAGAATTGCATCTTCACTGTCTGATGTGAAAAAAACAAGGGAAAAAACAAACAGACCTACATAAGTTCTTTAGGGACGTTGCAAGACTCCTGTTCGGAAAAATGTCAAGGAAAGAATTATCTTCCCAAGTGAAAGGCAGGTGAAATGATGAAATAAGTGTAAACAGGCATGAAGAAAGTGACAATATTTTCAAGAGAAAGCTTCAGCTTTTATATATATATATATGTAGTTTTCCTCAGTATGTAAAAAAATTGAGGCATCTAATCTGTCATATACCATGCACATGTAATCCCCAATAAAATCTACTTCTAAATCAAACGATATATCTTAATATTAAAAATAAATATTTTAATAACTAGTTTTGGTAGGGGTGCGCCAGGCCCGTGCAGTAGTGCAACGCATGGACGACGCTTAAGGGCCCCAGCGGCAAGCCACTGTGAGTGGACCCTACCCCAAAAAAAATTAATTTAATATCATGGTGGGCCGATGGCCCACGTATCAGATATTAAACTGATAAGAACAGATACTACACTTGATCTTAGCCAAAAGGCCGAGAAAGGTATGCCTTGTTGCCGTGCCCGAGGGCTGTTTTTATAGAGGAGGTGTCGACTTCTACTTCTATTATTGCCCGATATGGGACTAAACGCACGAGCCTGCGGCAGCTCGATCCCTTCCCTTTTTCTTCTTTTGTTTTTTAAAAAAATTAAACAATCTTGATCTCATCTTCCGACTTACTATTATACAATCAAGTTATAAATCAAAAGCAATCCAACCCCAAATCTTTGAAAGCGACGACTCAAAACTTTGGTCATATAATTTTTTTTTGAATTGGGTATCCCCAAGTGGATTTCTTTGACTTTTGGCTTCTTGAATGGAGAAATAGGAGCGTTCCAGGCATTCCAATTCTTCAGATTCTGAAATGAAGACTCACACATTTATATGGAGTCTTGAAGCCTTCAAAACAATTCCTTGTTCACCAAAAAAGATAATTATATTATATTGATAAAGTACTCATGGATCAAAGGTATTCAAATTTACTTTCCAATGCATGAAGAAATGTCGATTTCTCAAATTCATGTCAAAATGATGGTAAATTAATGCATGCTTAAACACTGTTTTATTGAATGAAGAAAAAAAAAATCAAGAAAAGAAGTCGCAAATACAACAGGTCAATTAGTACAAATAAATAGTCAATACAACTTCCTAATGTATTCATTGATGATTTCATTCCTTGTATATAATTTAATCTTTCAAGTGCTAGTTTTAACGAGCTAGGTAAGATAAGCTTATAACAAAAGTAGATGAGTGAAAATTGTTGTAAGAGATGTGTCATTCGGTTAGGTTTCCTTTGTGTGGTTAACCCATTTGTTGATGCTTTTTTGCTACCATGTATACAAATAAAGGGTGTCAATGGTTCAAGTTGGACATATCGGCCAAAGGATTGAACTCAAAGCTTACAATAGTTCTAAATGTTGGGACTTGACATTGGCATACGACAGAGAAATTTAGAACAAAGTTATAGGAAATTGCTACTAGACTTTGTAACTGTGGACCAAGTTTTTGACAAATTTAGGCTAGAAAGCCCGGTCGGATGGAAGGGCTAACTTCAAAGATCTAAAACATTTAAAATCCAATTGGTAATATTTTCTTTTTATTTCATTCTTTAATTAACTTTGTTAGCAGACGTTGGTATATACATATCCACATCATATAATTTAGTGCTCGATTAGAAATTAAGTCCTATCATTGATTAGGAGGCTATGAAATTGATTCATGTGTTAATGAGGCTATCATGATAAGTTCTACAAAAGACTTTGTTTCAAAGTGTTAACTATCATTTTATGTCCATTTTCCTTTTCGCATCATTAATCATGGCTTTTTGGGGACTCATTCAATAGGAATGGGAGCCATTCCTTGGATTATAATGTCTGAGGCAAGAGAATGGTGATTTCATATTTTCTTTTATCTTTCTTTTTCTTTTGAATAGTGAAGAAAGAATATTGTTGCTCATTTTTTCTAAACGGCGACTTGATTTCTTGGTTACTTCTAAGATCCTAAAAATGAAGGCAGGCTGTAGGATGCTGCTTTGTAATTGGATTGGTTGCGGATATACTCATTCAACATTAAAGGACTAGCTGGAAGCTTAGTGATTCCCCTGAACTGGTTTAGTTTGTGAGCAGTTTCATGTGCTTTCAATTTTCTCATGACCTGGATTTCTCCATGTAAGATATTAAAAGATAAAATTTTCTGCTTAGTATGTGTGAACAGTACAAAATTATGTTCTGCAACCAATATTGCTCAGTTTTCAATTCAAGATTTAGCAGTAGGGAAGTAGTGAAGTTCTATAACAACTTAGTTCATGCATGGTTTGCCAGGCAGTTACTAAATGGTTAATACTAAGAAGTCAGAACCACATGATATTAGAATCAACTTTTAGCCTCTAATGATTCATATCTTACATCCGATCTTTGCTTTAGTGAATACCATTAGCACAGCAGATTTTGAGGCAATAACCATCCATTGCAAACTCCCATCCAACGCCAGTACCTATGCAGGCATGCTTCATGTACTTTTCTATGGGCGACCATATATCTAACTTTTTTCCTCAAAAATTAAATTAGAATTTCATCATGTAAGTTTGGAAGATTGGGTCATATCTGCATGATTGATGAATATTTTCAAATCTTCATCAAAAATATATATTTTTCACATCAAATTTGAAGGTTCAAATCTTTCCAAACAAAAAAAAAAAAAGAAGAGGAAAGAGTGTGAAATTTTCAGAACTAATTTGATTATTTTTTTCTTATTTAACTTAAGGAAACTGATATAATTAATCACTCTTTTTCTTCCAAAGAAAAAAAAGGTAAATGATCAGTCTTTTTTTTTTTTGGGTAAGTAATGATCAGTCATTTTTGCTAGCAGTTTAGAAAATCTAGAAATCCATGATTTATCTGATCCAAACTAATCAAGGGGATAAGTCATTATAAGTTATTTTAGAGCTTTATGCTAGAACAGAATGATATTTATTTAAAGGAACTTTATATAAACATCACACAAGTTTCACTTGTGTGATATGTTATTTTGCTTTGGGGTACACCTTTTTTCTGGCTTTTCGGCAATTTGTGTGGAATCTATTCTGTTTGTTGCAAAAGTAGTACCAGAAACTCAAGATGGGACCTTGAAGAGATTCAAGCATCCATGAATTCCCATGGATGAAAATTTTTAGCAGCAGTCCATTTGGTTTTGTAAGCAATTCAATTAGCTTCAGGGCAATTCTCTAAATTGTTGAAGGTTGTCAAATGACATCTCAATCTTGCAATCATCTATTGTGATTTTTGTGATTTTTGTAACACTATTTCCAATAGATTATTGTGAGTTTTGATGTACTTGCAAGGAAACTTTTACTTTAGAGAATGAAATGATTAGAAACTTGTACATGATGTAGGCTGGTGTAATTTTTTGCATTTATACAAACAAAGCCTCTTACCTCTATTAATTCCTCAGAGGAAAGTAGTCTTATAATAAGACAGTAAAACAAATAACAACAACAAAAAACAGAAGTATTCTACAATATCATTGTTCACAAATTATAATAATATATTCTCAGATCGATGCCTTTGTAATTTATTATATACGTTATCATTAAACTTATGGTGGAAAGATCCAGTAGCATCTGATATCTTAAGCCAAAGGCTGCCCATTTTTTCAGAGTGGTTAAAGAAAAAAGTCTCAAATCTATTGCTAGGAAGTTCCCAGACTGTTATAGTGAATTTTATAAATATGTTATCATGAAAATTATTGTGAGAACATCACCTAAGATGATGTGACATCTACTGACGGACACTTACAACGGAAGAACAACCCAGAATTGGTGTACCTAAAACCGATGGGCGCCCATTGTTTGGCAAGGGAGCAACCAAAAAAACCTTCTAAACTATTGAAAGGGACAACCTTGGCAAACGGAAAAAAAAAACTTGTAAATTATGGATGATGTGTTGGATCTACTTCGGCACCGTTTATAATAATTTAAAATTTTATCAAAAAAAAGCAGTAAAAATATTATTTCAATTTTTTAATTATATATATATATATATATATATTCAAAATTTATCTGAAATATAATCATCATATTATTTAATAACAACTGATCCTATCAAAATTTTCGAATTAAGCTTGCTTTGAGATGGCTAAGTCATCTTGAAATCTTCAGATAAATACATGTCCTTCTCACACATATCCTTTGAACGTCTTAGAGAGGTAGGAAGATCCACTTGCTAATAAAAAGAGCTTGGCAAATCTAGCATGAATACGCGAGAATCTTTTGTATATGGAAAAAATCGACAAGCACCAATAGTCTTGTCTCCAGCCCGGTCCCAACGAAATGAATAAGGAGAGCATTGACCCACGAACCCCACCTTGGAATAAGTCTTTTTAAGACTTGGTTGGCCTCCTCTTTTGCTTTCTCGGTGGGAATAACACGCTTTGGGGAGCTTGGCTTTTCTCTTTATTCATTTCTTTTTCCTGGAGCAAGCATGGGAATTTTTTTTTTTCCCTGCATACCCTCCTCCTTATGTCACTTTCTTTTGGTCCACGATGTGATCTCTCCACAACCACTTTGGCTTTAAATAAAACATCCATTGCATCTTATCCTGGGATGGGTTGAATTATTTATAATTTCTTTTGTCCTGATAAGCAAATGCCGTGGCAGCTAGCAAAAGAGCCCTCAAAGGTCGTTCACAGTGTTGATGTCATGGATAAGTGAGCTCATAAATGGAGACCCAATTGGCTTCTTGTTGGGGGACCAGTGGCTGCCTTAGATGAGCTGTGTTTAGATCCTTCATGTGATCAGTGGCTCCCAGTTTGATCACCCATCTTCCCTGCATCAGCTAAAGGTGAATGATGGAACAAGATAAATAGATATGAACCTTTTTTGGTTTGTTAAAACATATATGCATTTCTTGATCAATTACTTGCTATTAATTGATGGATGGTGGTGGATGATTGAACCGAATCCTTCAATCTCATGTATCATATAGAGAATTCTAATTCAGATGAATTCCATCATGACAGATGTTAAAAGTACATAACCACATAGCATGGCTCATGGATCTAAATATGAGAGAAGAGGGATCCCTTTCTCCTGGAATCTGAAGAGAAACAAGTCCTCCTCCTCTAAATTATTGTGATGCAATATTTTGGCTCTTTAAATGGTGCTAACATTTTCTTTGATCCATTCAGCTATCTTTTCCTTAATCTGTGGTACGTTTCATAATCTTTTCATTGCTTCTGTTTCATAAAAATGGTTGACGCACTTCCATGATTGAAATGGAGTGGTTGAGAATTCATAAAATAATTACAATTATTTCTAATCATAAACAACTTTTTTATAAAGAATGTAGTCTAAATTTTTTAAAATAAAAAATATTTACTTGGGCTTCACAATAATTACACGCATGTTATCTTATCATTAAAGTCAAAGAACAAGCAAATGGGGCACCCGTTACGGGGACAACTGGAGCTGCAGAAAGAGTACCAATTGCCCCAGAAGAAGGTGGTACCAATTAAAATTATCAAACTAAAATATGTAATCTGATTAAAAATGATATTCTAACATGACATATGAATCTGCTGATTTACTAGAAAAAAATTATGACTCTCATGTAGTTCCCTCCTATGGTTCCATGTCCAATAAATGACAGCAACGTATCAAAGTGATAAATTGATAAATAGAAAATATATCTTTTGAAAAGCCTGCAAACCTTAGTGAGCTGCAGTAACCTCTTCTAAATCATGCCATATCTTTTCCTTTCTTAATGCAGGAGGGAGCTTGGATTTTTCCCTGCCATTTTTTTTTTTAAAAAAAAATGGGGTTGGTTTTATTTTTATTGTGTCAATATACTTCTCACTCTTTTGGGTTAAATTCTCTAAATACTTTTCTGACCTCGTCTCCACATGTACATTGCATCTAGCATAATAATGAAAAATTACTTGACCTAGATGATCAACTAAAGATCTCCACTAACCTTCTACAAAAAAAAAAAATCCACTAACCACCATGTTGTAGAAATAGATATCTACTAATTGGTTCAATTCCATATTTTTAGAGGAGAAAAAATTACTGGAAAGGGGAATATTTTTCAAATTATTATTTTTAAAAACAATTGTCTCGTGGGGCAGGTGGTTGATCATAGTGTTAGCGACATGCTCACACTTCACAAGATATTCCCTAAATTATTATGCATGTATTAAAACGAAAATTACTAATATTCTAGTCCAATAATTGGACGCACCTCTTGCCCCAACACCAAGTAGGGCCCGCATCTCATCGTCCACAAGTATTTTTTTTCATTTTTTTTATTTCTTTAAAAGTCGCCTTCTGCCTTTTCGCGTCGATGACCCGGTAGTGGCACTCATCGTTTACATGGGTCCCACCATTTCAGACAAAGAAGAGAGGGTACACGACGATGACAAAACGGCGTCACGTAACGTTTTCTTTCCGTTAGAAGAATTCTCTGACCGATCCGGGCGGCGAAGACCGGTTCCACGATTACACGTGTCAACCATCCACCCCGGCTTCCAGCCTTATCCTCACCAACTCAACCCCCCCCCCGTCTCTCTCCTTAAATTAAAGCTGGAAGCAACCAAGAAGCCCTCACACCCCCTCCCCTCTCACCCATGAGAGGAGACGAAAGAAAAAAAAGGAAAAAAAAAAAAAAGTTTAGAAGTCGACGAACCCGCATCGAAATTTCTTCATTTCTTTATAAACCCACGCCTGTCGATCCAAAAGCCATCCAAATTTGTTGACTGGAATCGTTTTTTTTTTCCTTCATCTTCTTCGAAATGGCAACGGAGGTCTTGCGGCCGCACGACGTCCTCATGGCACAGCGTATGCGGCCTTTACCGGCCTTCCTCCCCCGCCGGAGACCTAACCCCAACCCCAATCCAAAGCCCTCGAGGAAGACGACCTCTCCTCGGTCGGAGGCCAGAAAGAGGCGGGAGGCCTCCCCCAAGCTAGCGAAGACCGGCGGTACCACCGTCGGAGAAAAACAGGTGACAATTCTGCGACGAGGTGAGTCACAAGATATGCTTAAGAAACCGGAGATTGCGACCATGTTCGGAAGAGGAAGGTTGGGACCAGATCCGGAAATGGTCCCGAAGCAAATCAATTTCGGGGATCCGGCGGCTGCGACGAAGATGTACGCGGGCTCGGCGTTCTCGGTCTCACCATCGCCGAGCTCGCTGCCGTTGCCGAATTTCTTCTTGAAGAAGGATGAGTCGGCGGTGGTGGACTATGCAACTAAAGATCTCAGACGTTTGCTCCGACTGGAGTAATTCTTATTTTTTAATCATCTTCTGCTTTCCATCCTTCTTGGATTCAGATCAGACTTTCTCCGTTTGCATTTTAGAGAAAAACGGGATGTAGGGATGAAATGGAAAGATGGAAAGTTAGGATGAATAACGTATGATGGATATGTATCATGGTGGTGTAGGTTGTTTTTCTTGTGTATATTTATATATATATATATATTTTTTTTTTTTTTGATGGACTGGAAGATAGGAGGAAAAGGAGGATGAGATTAAGGAAATGATTGAAGATGTAGCATCAGCAATGTAATAATGTATTAGTAATGTAATATTTTTAAAATATATATTTTATCTTTCCATATTGGTTAGCTGTCCTCAGCTCCTGTATACTAATTTATATATCCTCCCACCTCTCTTCCATATTTAAGATATGGATGCGAACAAAGAAGGTGCTTTGACTTTGTTTGGTAATCCTTATTTTTCAGAAAAGGCGGCTGATCGGTTAGCCAGTGAAAAAGCTTATGTAATTTTTTCTTTATTTCACCTACTTCATGTAAAAAAAAAAAAAAAAAAAGGTCATGACGGTTTCATATTATGGTTTAAACTAAGATGTTTTACGAGAAGAGAATAAAAGATATATAGACTGCTGAAACTGCATGCGTAATCGTGTCAAAAGATTTTCTATGTCAAAAATTCTCTAAGACTTTAATAAAAAAATAAAAAATAAAAGTGCACGCAATTAAAATGTCACTGGATTCATTTGCTTCATAAGATTTGTATACAACAGCTAAACAAAAGAAAAGAATCCTAGACTGTATTTTTTAATGTTTGGGATGGGCAGTGGGCTAGCTTATAACTGATATTTTAAAGCAAGGGGACATAACAATAAAAATCAAAATATATATTAAACAACAATAAAAATCTAAAGGAAAGGAGCACCATGATTTACATCCACACCCATCAACAAAGAAAATAGAGAAAATATAATGTCTCAATTCCACTTTGTCATCACTTGCATAGCATTAGCATTGGCAAAAATAATTTTTGGGATATGGGAGGATACTGAATGAAGGTTTGTGAATTATTATATTTATTGTAGCCTAAATAATATGTTTTCCAATGTTTTTAACTCCTTTTATCTTTTTTATATTTTGTGCTAGAATATTTATCATAAATTCTTTCAACTCGGCAAAAAATGGTGGAGGTCATGACCTAACTATGCAAATTGATAGTTTTGTAGCTTGGGGATAGAGATAAGTATAAACTTGTTAAAGATTGAGGTGAGCTAATTTTCACTTCTAAACTTCTTTCACCACCATGCTTATAGTCAAGAACAGGTAAAACTCTATTCTTGTGTTTTCATGGATGGATTTAAAGTGATAGGACAAGTAGTAAAGTGAAAATTGGAGCAAAAATCACCATGTTTGATGGTAACTAAGAACACGTAAAACTCTATTCTTGTCCATTGTTGGATGGATATGAAGTTATATGATAAATAAGAGATATAACCACTTATATCTGAGGTACTCAGCTGTCGGATATTTTAGTTTTGACAAAATTGCAAATGTTTTAATTTAATAGTTGGTGAAGACCTAGTCAATACTTCCAGCTATATTTGAGTTACTTGGATCTTGTGATGCTAATATATTGTTAAATGAATGTTGTCATGGGATAACGATCTCCAGATAACGTCTAGAATAGCATATATTAGAATATATCCCAACATTATTGAATAGCTATTAATTTCCAAACTTGATTCAAGAATACCATATCAAAGTGCAAAGTTTTAGACCTACTATATTTGATTGTCTCCGTTTCACTTTCTTCCATATCATATCTCAAATGAAAGCTATTCTGAATAGTAAAACAAAATTCCACATGTTTATGGTTGGTGAACTCAATAGAAATAGCATAAAAGCCAGTGTTGACATCGGTTATATATTTTAGATAGAAACAAATTCATGAGTTCTGATCTTCTATTTAACCAAAAAACCCAAATCACATATAATAAGTTACGATCAGACATGTTAGAGAGAATAGGTAAGATCAGATAGATTAAAAAAAACCTATTCCACAATTTTTCACAAGTCATTTTTCACAACTGTCATTTTATATTTAAATGGGATGGACTCCATTTGAATTTCTAAGGCCACATATTGATGCTTCCACTATTTTATCTGCAAAGATTATATTTAAGAATCAAGGTGATTAGCATTCGTATGTGCATAATTCAACAGATTGATGCTCATAATAGAAAAGGTCTCTGTGGAATTTTAAGTCCATTTAGTGCCATAGAAGCTTGGAACCTAAATACTTGAATCAGAATGTCAAAATAAGATGAAGGAACAATCATTATCACATAATCAACAAAAACAAGAAATATTATAAGCAATGATGCATTTCGAGAAGAAGAATACAGCCACAGAGGGGAGGTTTCTCACTCAAAGTAAAGAGGTATAAGAATTCCTTCTTATTATCAGTGGTACATTAGAATTTTACATTCAATTACCTTCCAGACTTGCTCTTACCACAACAGATGCTTTCAATAAATCAACAAGGCCAAGGTTCCGAATGACCTTTGGAGGCTTATATTGGTTGGCTGGTGCTCCATTCTCCATGGCCAATTTTGCCAGACCATCAAAACTACCAGGCTTTACTATAGATATCTGCAGAGGACCAAGATCTCCATCAGATCTCTTCACCCTATAGACATTCCCTAAACAACCTTCAATGGATGAGCAGCACCTTCTCAGATAAGCAATGGACTCCTCCATATTCTCCCTTTGCAGAAACATGCAATCTATGCTTACTTCCACAAAAATGATGACATGTTTTAGACCTGAACCAGAATCCAAAAATCCAGCAAACTCTACAACTTCCCCTCTGTGCCCTTCCCTAAGCATAAGCTGAAAGTTTTCCATTGCAGACACTAATTCTCTTTCAGTAAAGATTTCTGAAGCCTCCTTTGGGGCTCTTGTAATGAACTGAACTTGAGGAGATGAATTATAAAATCCAACCACCTTAACAACATCACCCAAGCGGTACCGGTACAACCCCCTGTAAGTAGTTGCCACCACTTCATACATCTTCCCAACCTCCACCCCACAGATATCCACAGTCTCTTTTGCCTCCGAAGAATCTCCCATTTCGAAAGGAATGAACTCAAAGTAAGCTGCATTCGGGAGAATCACAAAGCTTGTCTCCTCCGGCGATCGCATCCTATCCATGTTAATACCTACAGGACACTCAGAAGTGAAGTAATCCCCACACAACAATGGCAGATCACCAGCATAGTGCTTCAGTATTGGATAGTATTGCTCCATGCTCCCTGTGGTAACACAAGCAACATACCGCACTTCCGGCCACAATTCACCAAGAATTCCACCCCAATTCGACTTCCCACAAGCTTCTCGAATCCTCTTCGCCATCTCCGGCTGCGGCCCACCGAGCAACTCCTGCACCGCATCTCGCATAGCAGCATCTGTGATCTCCGGGTTAACCAATCCAGATTCTATGTCATTGCAGAGCTGCTTCCATTTAGACTCCAGAAGACGAATTGCTCTCACCAAACCTGCCGCATATGGTGCTCGAATGCCATCTATGGATGCCGAATTGCTGAAGCCGCAGAGAAGGTGGCAGTACATTTGCTGATGATTGTCGGACCCAAGAACGACTTCTGGAGGACTGGCAATCATCGACAGCAGAGGGTTCGGGCCCTTGCGGTGAAAAGGGTAAGCCGAGGCTGCCATTACCTTGAATCCACCTTTGGTCTCGGTGACATTTCCGGCATACAAGAACCATAGAATCTTATTTACTGTCTGTCTTGGAGGGAATAATCTTAATTTATGGAGAAAAACATCAATTAGATGAAGAACATTAAAATCTTTAATTGAGATAAGATTGGTAATAGAAGTTGATCACCTTCGGAGAAGGGTGGAACTGGCTTGGTGGGCTAGATTGGAGGCGGATTTGGCGTGGCTGGAATCGAAGAAAGGTATCAACTTTGGCCTCAAATTGCTGGTTCCCGAACTGGAGATCGCAAAAATTTCAGAAACAAGTCGATAGACAGGGTAAAAATCAACAAAATAGCAAATCAGGGCAAAAGATGGCTTTTTTGTGAGATGGAATTGAATTGAAGAGGACCTGTAGAAGAAGCAGAGGAGGGGATCGAAGGACAGGGAGGTGGGGGGATCGACGCCGTCGGCGATGCGGGCGATGAAATCGGCGTAGTCGTCGTAGGAGGAGAGGGGGACGAGGCGGCGGAAGGTGGTGGCGTCGAGAGCGTCCGGGAGGTAGCCCGAGAGGTGGCGGCGGAGATAGGCGCTGCCGGCGTTGGCCTCAAGGATCGAGCGGAGGGTCTCGAGCTGAAGACGGCGGGCGTCGCCGGTGGACTCCTCCAGCTGTCGCAGGACTTCGCTGTCCGCCATCGCCGTCGTTGAAGCAGCTCGGTTCGCGTATCCGAAGCTAAGATTGTGACTTTAGATGGACGAGAATGCCCTTACATTGCGTTGGCAGGACGCGTTGGATTTTATGTAATTTTTGCGTCAAGTGTGGTGTTAGCGTCATTTCGGTTCGGTGGGGTTTTCCTAAGCTTGATTCTGGGTGTGGGATTAGCTCTCTGGTCTCAGACACCATTGACCCTCAGTAAGAACACTCATCCGAGAATGAAAGCAAGCCAATCAAAACTGGAAAGAATGATACTTTCTCGCATCGCCTACTACTTTGCTCAGCCTTCTTATAAATGGAGACACTAGCGTAACTTTTCTACAACATCTGATTAATCCAGCTCGAACCCCAATTCGAGAATAAACCTTCTCTTGTTGCTTTGCTTCCTTCACCGATAGCTGCATTGGAAGCAATGGGGACTATGGGCCTTCTCAGACCTGGAATATAGCAAGAAGAACCTCTCCAGGTACCAACAACGCTTCGCGGATTTTGTGCGTGCATTTCTTGCACCGATCTTGTTTGCGGTCATCGCTCTCCTGGTCTCATGCTTCTACCCTCCTATCGGGTCAGGTGAGAAGAAGCTGATCATAACACTACAAAAAAAAAAAAAAAATATATATATATATATATATATATATATATATATTTATAATAAAATTTTTTTATCGACAATAAAAATATTTATAATAAAAAAATAAATTTATCATCAATAATAAATTATTTATGATAAAAAAAAATTTCATCGTTAATAGTATCATATTAGCGATCGAAAAATATTTCAACGTAAATACTAATTATTTACGACGATTATTTTTATCGTAAACAATAAAATATTTATATTAATTTTAAATTTTTAAATATTAGTGATGAAAATATTTTCATCGTAAATAGTAGAGTATTTTTAAATTTTAAATTTCTTCAGCCACACCGCTTCTTTGGCAGCATCTGATGCAGCAATATACTCCGCCTCGCATACTGAATCAGCCACAGTGTGCTGCTTGGAACTCTTCCAGCAGACAGCCCCAGCATTAAGGGTAAAAATAAATCCTGACACACTCTTGCTGTCATCGCAATCAGACTGGAAACTAGAGTCTGTAAACCCTATAAGTCTCAAGTCCGATTCACCATATACAAGCCACTGGTCCTTAGTATTTCTTAAATACTTCAGGATGGTTTTAACAACCTTTCAGTGATTCTCCCCTGGATCAGATTGGTATCTACTCACTACCCCTAGTGAGTATGCCACATTTGGTCGTGTACATATCATGGCGTACATGATAGATCCCACTGCCGAAACATATGGAATCCTACCCATACGCTCTCTCTCTTGAGGTGTTGTCGGACAATCTCTTTTCGAGAGAAAAATTCCATGGCCTATCGGTAGATAGCCTTTCTTGAAATTCTCCATGCTGAACCTTTTCAGCATAGTATCAATGTACGTGGACTGGGATAAGCCAAGCAACCTTTTGGATCTATCCCTATAGATCCTCATCCCTAGGATGTAGGAAGCTTCTCCCAGATCCTTCATGGATAACTGTGATAATAGCCAAATCTTTATTCCCTGTAATGCAGAGACATCATTCTTGATTAAGAGAATATCATCCACATACAATACAAGAAATACTACTACTGGACCATTAGCCCACTTATAAATGCAGGGCTCTTCTCCGTTCTTAACGAAGCCATACGTTTTTATCGTCCTATCAAAACGTATGTTCCAACTTCGAGATGCCTGCTTAAGTCCATAAATGGACCTTTGTAGCTTGCATACCTTAGACTCATCTGTGGATGTGAACCCTTCAGGTTGTATCATATACACCTCTTCGTCCAGCTCTCTGTTTAGGAAAGCTGTCTTCACATCCATCTGCCAGATTTCATAGTCTAGATGGGCAGCTATCGCAAGCATAATCCGAATGGATTTGAGCATTGCCACAGGAAAAAACGTCTCGTCATAGTCTATACCATAATGTTGACGATATGTCTTGGTAGTCAGACGGGCTTTATAGGTCTCCACATTTCCGTCTGCGTCCCTCTTCCTCTTGAAGACCCACTTACACCCTATGGGTTTCACTCCTTCGGGTGGGTCAACCAATGTCCACACATCGTTGACCTTCATGGACTCCATTTCAGATTTCATGGCCTCTAGCCATTTCTCAGAGTCAGGTCTCTGCATTGCATCCATGTAGGTGATCGGATCCTCATCGTTTTCATCAAGTTCGACAGGATCGCCATCCCGGACCAAGAAACCATAGTATCTGTCCAGTTGATGTGGTACTACTCTACCAGACCGTCTTAAGGGTGCATAATCAATGGGCTCCGGATCTGATCTAATCAAATCCGGTTCAGGTTTAGTAACATGTGTCGGTTTTTCCACCTGTCGAACTTCGTCAAGTTCGACCTTAGAGGCAACAGTTCCTTCACTAAGGAACTCCTTTTCTAAAAAGATTGCCTTAAGGCTGACAAACACCTTTTGCTCATCAGCAAGGTAGAAATAATACCCTTTGGTCTCTTTTGGGTATCTTATAAAATTACAATTGTCAGACCTAGGTCCAAGCTTTTCTGTAATTAAACGTTTAACATAAGCCGGACATCCCCAAATCCTAAGGTGCGAGAGTACTGGCTTACGTCCTATCCATATCTCATATGGCGTTTTGGCTACAGACTTACTCGAAACTCTATTTAGAAGGTAACAAGCCGATTCGAGCGCATATCTCCAGAGGGAGATCGGCAGACTAGCAAACCCCATCATGGATCGAACCATGTCCAATAAGGTCCGATTCTTCCTTTCAGACACACCATTATGCTGTGGTGTTCCAAGAGGAGTCCACTGAGAGAGAATCCCATTCTCTCCTAGATATATCAGAAACTCATTGGAAAGGTATTCACCTCCTCGATCAGATCGAAGAATTTTAATACACTTCCTAGTTTATTTTTCTACCTCATTTCAGAATAGTTTGAATATTTCAAACGACTCCGACTTATGCTTCATTAAGTAGACATACCCATACCTCGATAGATCGTCTGTGAATGTTATGAAGTAGAAATATCCACCTCTTGCACTTGAGCTCATAGGTCCACATACATCAGAATATACCAGACCCAAGAGTTCACTGGCTCGCTCACCTTTTCCAGTAAAAGGTGACTTGGTCATCTTTCCAAGAAGACAAGACTCACAGGTTGGAAGTGATTCACAATCACCAAGTTCAAAAATTTCTTCTTGAGCCAACCTGTTTATCCTGTCCTTATTGATATGACCTAGCCTGCAGTGCCAAAGGTAGACTTTTGACACATTATCTATTCTAAGGCGTTTATCGAAGTTTTGAACCACATTAACAGGCTGTGATAGTAAGTAAATTTTATTATTTAATTATCCAACAAACATTGTAACACCATTCAAAATGATATTGTAAATATTTTTTTTATTAAAAAATCATAACCGTACATGGCCAAAAGGCCTACGAAATAATATTTAATAAAAAGCTTGGACAATAGTGACATTCACTCAAAATTACATTACGAGAATTGATTACAAGACTCATGATTCCTAAAGCTAGAACTGAAATTTTGCTTCCATCTCCAACGTTCAGGAACCTCTCGCCTTCATCAAATCTCCTACTGACCTGCAGACCCTGCATCGAATTACAAATATGATAAGGGCTTCCGGTATCCAATACCCAGGCAGTAGTATCATAAATGAAAAAGTTGCAAGGAGTTATCATATAATTACCTTGCTTCTTCTTCAGCCTGTTCGGGTCCAGGGAGGCAATGTATTGAGGACAGTTCCTCTTCCAATGCCCCTGTTTCTTGCAAAAGAAGTACTCCGTCTGGCTCTGGTTAGGCTTGCGCTTCTTGATCTGACCCTGTGCAATCATCCCAGCATGAGACTGCACCTTCTTGTTCTTCTTCTTCTTGTTCTTCTTCCCCTTCCCAAAGGGTCGACGACGAGAAGAAGACCCTCCCACTACATTCACCGACTCTTTATGGAGCTGGTGATCCTTCTCAAAGTTCTGCAGCAACCCCAACAACCCGTGGTAGTTTACTGCAGGCTTTGTCATTCGAAAATGAGTAAAGAATGGGAGGAAGGACTTGGGCAAGGAATTAAGGATCGCATCCTTACCGAGCTGCTCGTGCAGAGGAAAATCCAATTTGCTTAGGCGCTCAATCATCTCGATCAAGTACAGTACATGATCAATGACTGAGGCCCCATCCCTCATCCGAGCATTGAAAATGGCACAACTAGTTTTGTGCCTTTCAACATCGTCAGACGTGCCAAAGGAGTCGTTCAACATTTGAAGCATCTCCTGTGGCTGGGCGTTCTCAAACCTGTGGCTAAACTCGTCATTCATTGCTGCCAGCATAATACATCGGATGGTGGTGCGATCATTGAGCCACTTCTGGTAAGTGTCTTGGATCGCCTTACTAGTGTTCGGAGCTGGCTCCTCAGGTGCTGGATCCGTTACTACATAAAAGATCCGCTGATGCTCAATGATGATTTTTAATTTTCGATACCAGCTATCGAAATTAGGTCCCATGAGCTTGTCATTATCTAATAATAACCAGAGCGACAGGGTAGTGGCCATAGCTGTATAAAGGAAAACTAGACCTCTATTAGTACATAAATTAATACTAAAGATTTGGATTTTAGTCTAAAGTTTTTCTCAATATTTTTATGAACTGGTAGCCTCAACCTCCAATTCGAGGAATTACTTTAATTTCTTAATGGGTACTAGAATCCACACAGACTACACACGAGCTCAACTTTGGTTGGTCAACCCATGTGCATCTATGGGTAGGTTGTTAACCAGTTGTTTCTCTAAACAACTTATAGTAATTGATTTTGCCCCAGAACCTAATCAGTAGGCTTTGGCCTCCACTGAAAAGATCTGGTTAGGTCCAACCATTAACATGACTTAATTTGGTGAATCAGACCAATAAATGATTAGGTCCGACTTTGACTGGCCAACCTAACCACCATCAGAAAGACTCAACCAAATTATCATATTATGAATGATAATTCCATTAGCCAATGAGCACCAGGCCTTTGGGCCTCCAATGATCATTGAACTAATGGACTTATTATCACTCACTTAATGGGAGGCATTGACTTAGTTATCATTATAACTTAATCATTTTAGGGACCTAATAATTTTTGAGGATTTTATTAAAAGATAGTAGAGAAGAAATCATCCAGCCAATTTCAATCCTCCCACTGACTTCACCAAGTCAGATTAAAAAGGATTTAATTAAAACTGGCATTAGGAGCACCTAAATCAGTCACACTGATTTACCTAATGACATGGGTAAGCTCTAATCACCAAGTGATCTAATCAAAATCTAACTTACCAGATTGGCCAGGTAAGTGAGATCAGTGGTGGGGATTTGCCATTAACTCGTCAATGATCGAATCAATGCGAGTAGTTCCCGCTTAAGAACCACTGGTCAAAACTGCCGAACTTACCTTAGACACCAACCGGTTCATTAGTTTTAATTTTGATCAACTTAGTAAATAGGGCTCCACCGCATAACCATGAATTAAGTCCATCTTGGTCTAGTTAAAGACATGGACCCATTCAACTACAACTATTGAAGTTGAGTCTAGAGTATCCTTGACCTAATCTAATTCAACTTTTGATTAGATTTGACCAATTACTCCATTTAGTCTATTTTTTAAGCTAACCTTAGGTCTAACCCAATTATGGACCTAATTCATCTAACCCATTGACCCACAAGTTTATGCAATTGTCTTAGGTCTTAATTCACAATTCTAAACCTACTAGACAACACTTAATTCTTTTAATTAAGTACTTGGGCTGATGGGTCAGGGTTTGGCATTTCGAAAATGATTTTTAAATTTTGAAAGATTTTATTTTTTGTTCACCAAATGTGTTGACTCATTTCACAAACGGGTCAGCACATTTCATAAACAGCAATCCTATTGCTCATTTCATAACAGAAAATAACTCAAAATAAATCATGAATTTTCTTCTAGATCTAATCTAACACATTCATGATAAATCTTATAATTAAGTCCTTTCGCTGCTTCATCGACATGGGATATAATTGCATCGGCACCCCTACCGCTATAGGAGACCCCATCAAATGAGAAGAGAGGGCCTTTAAACCTTACTTTTCTCCTATGACTGGACGGCCATGGCAACCAACCCAATTAGATTACTTGCTACTTGGATCAAGTATATCTAAATATACCAATTTCAAAATTTAAATTTTGAATTTCAAATTTCAAATTTCAAATTTCAAATTTCAAATTTGAGATTTCAACCAAATTTCAAATTTTGAATTTTCAATCTTTGAATTTTAAATTTTGAATTTCAAATTTTAAATTTCGAATCTCAAATTTTTAATTTGAAATTTCAAACAAATTTCAAATTTCAAATTTCAAAATTTAAATTTTAAAATTCAATTTTCAAATTTTGAATTTCAAATTTAAAACTTCTAACAGATTTTAAATTTTAAATTTTGAATTTCAAATTTAAACTTATAGATTACACCTTAATCTATGCATGTATATGTGTATCATATTCTAGAACCATGCTCTAATACCATTTGAAGCAAAAATTCAGTGCAGGGGCAAAATGGTAATTTTAATTTTTTTTTTCAAAATTACTATTTTATAGTAGAATTATTAATTAATCTCATTAATTAATACTAATTAACCCTACACTATGATCTAAATATGATACAACAGCATGCATTTAAATTTAAAATTCAAATTTGAAACAGTAAACTTTTTACTGTACTGTGTTCAGAACACATCACCTTTTGCGGATAGTCGATCACCGCAATCTGATCACCGTCGGAAGACTCTGATCATCACGTCACAGCCACACAAGTGTCTGGCCTCTGTGGATCGTCCACACGAAGCTCCCGTCTGATCGGCTCCTCACGAATGCTAGTTCGTAATTTCACCCTTTTGATGGCTGATGTTGATCGAACTCCTTCGATCGATGTGTGCTGACTCCTTGGATGCTCCGGATCGTCTGCACGGTTGGTTGAGGGGCTGATAGATCTCTCCCTAAAATTTGGTGGATTTACGACACTCGTGGCACACCAATCTCACTTCCCGAACCCTAGGTAGAAATCCTAAGGTACACACCAAAAACCATGCGCCCACTTCTCTCTCCTTTTTCTCTCCTCTCGATAAATTTTGAATACTTCAAAATATTTTTAGAACCTCCCCACACCCTTTATCTCTTCTTTCTTTTTTTGCCCACGCCCCCTCTCTTTCTCATTTTATAAAATATCGCAAGAGATGTTGAAAGCGTGTGAGTGGATAAGAAGAGGTGGTTGCTCACTTGAATTCAAATCAAATTTGAATTCAAGTGCCAACCAATCTTATCCTCATCCATTTGTGCGAGAAAGAAGAGATGGCGTGGCCTTCTTTTTTTCTTTTTTTTTTTATGCGTGGAGACTTTCACGAGAAACCATTTCTCGTGTGGAATATGGGGCGCACAAAAGAGGATAAGCTGGCGTATGGTTATTTGGTTATCCATTCAAATTCAAAACCCCTTTGAATTTGGATGGGTAACAAACCAAGTTAATCCAAATAATTGGCGCACAGAAACATGGATGTGAGAGAGCTTTGCGTGGGAGAAAATTCACGAGAAAATTTCTTCTCATGAATTCAAATGGGCGCAAGGAAGTTGGGTGGCGCAGGGAATTTAAAACAAGGTGGTTTGATTCAAATTGAGCCAACCTAATTAAAATAGGTTAAGCACAATTAGACCAGATTAAATCCAACACAATTAGACTTAATTAGGCTCAATAAAATCCTAATCAAATCAGGAATTAACTAAGCCTAACCCCTGATCAAATCAGGGACTAAACCACCTTAGTGATTAGATCAACACTTAACCTAATCGGGTCAATCCAAACTGAATCCAATTCAATTGGACTTGATCTAAAAATAATTACTCAATCAAATTGAGTTAATTAGTGATCAAATCACTAATTAAACCTCTCATAAATATTGAGTCCAAATCCGATGGGCAATTAGGCATCAGAGACCATCGATATGAAATCCTGATCAAAGAGTTCAAATTTCAAATTCAAAATTTGAAATTCAAAATTTTGACCCCGATATCCAAAATGTGTGAAACTCATGATCAGAGAATCCTAATTCTCAATCATAGAGTTTCAGACACATAAGACTCGTAATCAGCCATCAGATCAGAAAAGAACCTCTAATGTGTGTGACCCCGCAGGTTCGAACCTAAGCCGGTAGCACGGGAACCAATTCCTGTACTAATCGAAGTGACCATCTAGCAATGGTACCCGACGACCGGATAGGTCGAATAGTCACAATCGCAACATTCAGAACCTACGTGAATATGGTTACCGTATAATTCATCCCTTTTGACCCCTGTATTTAGGACGACTCAAGGTTAACTGTCAACCCTAATGAGATCATCCGAATCGTGCTCAACTCAATTAGTCCTGTGACTCCTCACTAGGACTACCCTGGTCACGGTTTTGCTAAATTGAAACACGACTGTACACAGCTCCTAAACTGGAGTGATCAATCCCATCTTGACACACGCACCGACAAATCAAGTACTTGACTACACCCAGCAGCCTTCCGTCATTGATTTAGAAATTCAGGTAGTCCAGTGCCTAAGTGCAGTGAGTTGCTTGCAAGTCACCGTGGCGGTCTCAGGTCGGAGGGACATTTATACCCATATTCCATCGGAGCAAATCTTGACAGCAGAAATAGCTCCGGAGTCGGTCACGTTCAGTGCAGATGTACCATTACATCTCACCTGTATGCCATACCAGTGTCTTCACACTCCTTGGTTATAAGGACAACTAACCCATATGGCACACAACGATCTATGCTCGATAAACGTTGTCGTCCTTGATAACAACGTATCATTTGATCGTGAACAGGTTTAAGGACTAAGCGACAAATCCTCCTTTGTCGAGTCTAAATAGTCCTAAGGACTTCACCACAACACAGGAGTTCATTAGAAGATGAAACATTTGTGATGAAAAAAAATATCAAAATAACTTTTATTTATTTATAATTCATGTACTAATACAAAAGGAGCACAACCGTCAACAGGCTGACGATTGGCTTTGGGACACTATTCACAACAGTTGTGACTTGTGAGGAATGTTGGAACAAATTGGGATAGAACAATATGATGTTGTTATTAAAATTTAAATAATATATCGAATACTTTATAATTATATATTGTTATTATAATTGTATGTTGTTATTATAATTGTATGTTATTATATTTTTGGATACTTTAATTGGAGTTTTACATATTAAATATGAACAACTTTTATATTTTTATTTATATGATCATATGATTGTATAATTTTTAGATATTTTTTTAGGTTATTGTATAATTTTTAAGTATTTTTTGTGAGACTTTGAATATGAGTTTTGGGTCTCGAAACTAGGTCTGAATATCCAAGATCCATTAGGGTCTGGATCCAATACATCAAAGCCAGACCCGTCGGGTATTCGGATCCGGGTTCGATACCAATAACTAAGATCGGGTCCGAGTCTGGATATCCAGGTTCCGACCCGAACCCGATCCGTTGACAGGTCTAGTTGTGTGCGTGAGTGCACGTGCTATAACAGTAACCAATGTGCCAACACATTGCGTTAGTGCGCACACACACACAGTACAAGTGCGGAAATGCGAACGTATGGGCAGACGTGCCAAGGCAGATGGGCATGCGTGTGCATGCTCGTGTGCACGCGTGCATGTGTATACCATGTGCACGTGCGTGCGACCATGTATGTTCCTCCGTAATTTTCTCATTTAATCTTTTTTTTTCCAAAAAAGAAAGTGCTTCATTGAATAAGGAGTTGGATTACAATGGTAATAAAGATCTTAAGCTGCTTCCAAGTAGCATACAAGGGTAACCTTTGAACTAAAAGTAGCAGTTGAGATATATTCCAACACAGGAACATAATTAAAATATAAGAAGTATACAAAGTAGTTAAAAAAGGAAGAGAAAGTAAAAACTGTTACAATAGTGAGATAACGAGCAATAGTATATTTGCTGACTGTGTCACATGCAAGAAAAAATATTGAGTATAGGTAATACCTAAATCAGTTTCAACATAGCAGCACATGCACCCCAAGCGATAAATGAGAGCTGACAGAGATGCAGAAAGCTGATGTGTAGGAACAAAAATTTGTTGAGAAGAATTGACATCTCCCCATCTAGCCACGGTCCTGTGAAAAAAATTTTCAACACAAAGAATACCACTATGTAGCATTATTAGCATGCAATTAGCAAAGTATCCCATTGTTCCAGTAGAGAGCATCCTCCTATGAGTTAAGAAGATCCATTATTCCATAGTAGTAAGTCCAAAATTTGAAGGTAGATATGGTGCACTGAATTTAGACTTGGGGGACAAGCATCAGCATAGATAAAAAGTGCACTCCCTTACAAAGAAAACTCATGCATATAATAGTATAAGAAGGGAGGCAAGCAAACAAGCACCCAAGGATGCAATTAATAATAGTTAACCCCGTGTCATCATTGTTCAATAAATAGCTAGATAGTAGCAAAGACGGAGACCAGCCATATAAAGTGGGGAGTCAGGCTCACAATCATAATCCTCAGTAGACCAGATATGGTCTTCATGCAAGCAAGAAGGATCATCATATAACGAAATAAGAGAGCCCATATAAGAAGCAAAGTATAGGATATAGGCATGATTTGCAGTAGTAAAGTCAGATAGCAATTTCCATGCAAAGCCAACATATTAGAGAAGAAGCTAGTGGGGCCACACAAAGGCACACAGAGCAAATACATCGATATAAAAGATACAGAAGCAAATAGAACAGAAATATTACTATATCCCATGTCTCAGAAAGGGCAAATGATATCCATCCACCTGCAAGATTTAAGCCAAATCTGATGGTAAGGAAGTATTACCTGAAAAGAAGAAATCTCCTGCTAAAGCATAAGTCGCCAACCAGTCTGCAGCTTGATTGGCTTCTCTGAAAATATGTGAGACAGCAACATTGAGAAAGAAGAGAGCCACATATTAATGTCAAGGACCCAAGGGGCACGGCACGACTTGATCTTTGGCTTAATCCAGGAGATGACAACCAAAGAATCACCCTGCAGCCAAATAGATTGAGGACAAAAAAAGAAGATAAAAGTTTGCAAACCAAGCCATGCACTAATGAGCTCTGCATAAGATACTGAACAAATAGATAAAGATTTGCCACCTACACATAAAAAAGCACCTTCATGATTCCTTATAATAAAAGCTCCAGCTACTTTAGAGTTACAAACTGCTCCATCAAAGTTAACTACAAATATCCCAAAGGGTGGGGATGACGAAGATATAAAGTGAGGGGTGAAAGATTGCTGTACTGACAGCAGAGGACTATCCCAGTATTTTGAACAGATATTTGTAGTTGAACTGGAGGAGGGAGCAGAAGAAAATTGATCATAAGAAAAGACCTCACACTAGCGAAGCAAAGAATTTGGTGTTAAGTGAGTGCACTGAAAAAGTCAGCAGTTGCGACTATTCCAAATGAGAAGAGCCATGTATGCAGTCACAGCCCTGGTCGCCATCTTCATCTTGGTATTCGCTAGAAATGCAAGCAAGTCTGACAAGGATGATGGCTTAAAAGCTGTAAGAGCCTAAGCTAAAGCTGACCAATAATTTTGTGCAAATATACAAGTAATAACAGAATACTCGGAGTCCTCAATATTGTCCGGACATAGATCACAAGTAACAACAGAACCTGAAATAATATCTCTTGAGGCAAGAAGATACTTATAATGTAAACATTGCCAAGCAAGCTTCCAATAAAAATATTTAACCCTTATAGGAGTAGACAACCACCAAATTCATGCAAATAAATAAGCTTGTGGGTCATGGTGATGTGGATAAAGGGCTGAAGATATGTCTTTAGAGATAATGTATGAAGAGTGAGAGGATGCCCAACAAAGTTGATCAGCCCAAGGACCTCTTGCAAGTGGTAAGGATGTTACAAGGGCTACCATTTCAACACTAAAGACTTGTGAGAAAGCAGAATAACTCCACCTACGGTCAGAAGTAATAAAATGGCCTGCAGAATAGAGCTGAAGATCAATGTTAAAATCAAGGAAGGAAAGCCAGCGAGACAAAGAAATAGAAGAAAGCCAAGGATCACTCCACACATTAATAGATTACCCATCGGTGACTTGCCACATAAACCGATACTGGATCTTTCGACCAAAAGCACAAATTTTATGCCAGATGAGATAGCAGTGAGTGAGCTTCCGATAATTAATCCAAGTGGATGAAAAGTGATACTTTGAGGAGACAAGACCGGCCGATATCGATTGAGAATGCAGAACAAGATCAGCAGCTAACTTAGCCAAAAAAATATGCTGGGTTGCTTTAAGAGAGCATAGGCCTAATCCTCCAACATCTTGAGACATGCATATAGTATCCCAAGTAATTGGATGAAATCTCCACGGTCGAGGGCAGTGTTCCTACAAGAAATCTCTTAACTCATACTCAATAGAATTGAGAATGCTAACTGGAATAGGGACAGCAAACATAACATAAACAAGGATAGAACATAAAATAGATTGCAGCAAAGTGAGCCGACCCGTGAAGGAGAGGGCCTTCCATTTTCAACTGGCCAGTCTTGCTACAATTTTGTCCAAAAGAAAAGAAAAGTCAGCCATATGCAGTCGAGAGGTAGATATAGAAACCTCAAAATAAGACCAAGTCTCATTTTTGCGAGGCATACATAAAATAGAAGAGATAAGTTGCCTAACATTAGGAGGTGTAGAAGGGCTACATGTGAAATAAGATTTGAAGATATTAATCTGCTGTCCTAAAGCATGACAATAAACTTTCAAAAGTAGCTTGAGACATAAGGCATCACGAACCGATGCCCGAGCAAAAAAGATACAATCATCTGCAAACAATGCATGTGAGACAATAGGTCCATGCCTACGAGGCTGGTATGCACGGAGGAGGCCCATGTAAACAGCTCCTTTTAAAGAGAGAGAAAGCATTTCTAAATACAAAATGAAAAGTAGTGGAGAAAGAGGGCAGCCTTGGCGAAGACCACATAGGGCAGGAAACCAAGTAGTCGGCTGACCATTTATTAATAAAAAAAAAAGTTGGGATGCTTGATACAAGCTAAAACCCATTGGATAAATTGAGAAGCAAATCCAAACTGATACAAAACATGCTCCAAATAGTGCCACTGAATCCGATCGAAAGCTTTCTCCATGTCAGCTTTAATCATCATAAGGCAACGAAAGGAAGGAGCACAATGGAGGGAGTGCATAAGCTCCTGGACGAAAAAAATATTTTTTATGATACTCTTACCACCAACAAAGACTCCTTGCTCTGGAGAAATTAGATGCGGCATGAGGGGCTTGAGACGATGCAGCAAGACAGTGGCAACAAATTTATAGATTGTATTACAAAGGTTGATGGGTCGAAAGTTAGAAGCAAGAGGGGATGAGAGATCTTGGAGATTAAAACAATAAAGGTATGCTTCCAGGTAGGAAGCATAAGCGAGGTAGCGAAAAAATGAAGAACCCTCTGAATGATGTCATCTCTAATAATATACCAATAATGTCTAAAAAAAGAAGATGAAAATCCATCAGAACCTGAAGCTTTATTTGGATGCATGGAGTGGATATCATAAGTAATTTCATCCTCTATAACAGGGGCAGTAAGAGCCTCGTTCTGGCTAAGGGTAATTTATAATGGAGAAGTAGAAAGCCAAAGATCATCAGGTTGGTGAATATGCTCCCACTGCTGACGTAAGTGACCCAAGAGTTCCGCATCAACGACCTCAGACCCCTCAATCCACTGTCCGTTTTGAGATTTTAAAGACAGAATTTTATTTTTTCTGCGTCGAATTATAATGGAGCGATGGAAGAACTTGATATTAGCATCCCCTTTACAAAGCCATATAATTCTAGACTTCTGCCTCCAAAAGTTTTCTTGAATAGTTAACATTTTATGGTATTCCTGCAAAAATCCCATGAGATGCAAGTGATCATCATACGAAAGGCCACCAATCTGAGCATCTCCGATTTGAAGAAGATGAATTTGCTGACATAACAGCTGGATCTTATAAAAGATATTGCTGATATGGGAGTGATTCCATTTCTAAAGGACTCGCTTGGCTTGAGAAAAGAGCATCAAAACATGCTCATCAGGAGACAAATGAAGGGCACCCAATCAGGCTTTACGAATGATAGAATAAGCCCCACAAAGATTTCAAAAATTATGATAACGAAAGAGCCGACGCTAACCAGCCTTTTGATAAACAACATGCAACAAGATTAGGCAATGATCAGATGCAAAATGCACCAGGTGCTGGACATGAGTATCAGAAAAAATGTCTAACCAACAAGGAGTAGCAAAAACCTGATCAAGGCATTCCCATACTCTGGAGAGACCTTGTTGATTATTGTACCAAGTGAATTTAGAATCCTAGAATCCCAAATCAATTAGGCCGGTGGAGGAAAGAAATGCTCGAAACTCTCTAATATCTCTATTTACCCGAATAAGCCTACCACCCCACTTATCCTTTAAAGATAAAAGACAATTGAAGTCACCCATAAGCAGAGTAGGGAGACCCATGCTTAGCACTTGAGTAGCTGAGTCCCACACCACACGATGGAGAATTCCATTAGTGCTAGCATAGACAACACCAAAGATCCAAGATGACATAGAGGGCATAAAGATGAGCCCATAACAAATTCGTCTGTCAGAATGAATAAAACTGACATTGCCGAAGTCCTTTCTCTATGCAAGAAGAATTCCCCCAAAAAGACCTTGAGAAGGAACCATATATAGATCCCACCTTGTGCCCATGATACGTCAGATTCTACTAGGCAAAGAGTGCTCATCCAATCTTGTCTCAACAAAACAACAAAGGTCAAGAAAAAATTAGTGGAGCGATTTAACATATTTAATAAAGGGGGCTTTAGCGGCACCCCTACAATTCTAGAGTAGGATTTTCATGAGGAAAGAGAGGAAGGGGAATGCATCTCTCCATCCTCAGACTGCTTTAGAGCAGGTTGAAGGTCAGTAGATTATCCTAAAAAATACTATAGCATCACAAAAAGAGAATCATGAGACTTTACAGTATTATCAGACAGTGAAGGGCCCGATGAGACTTAGAAGATGAAGCAGAACTAGCATCATGCACTATGTAAGCTTGATCTGAGGATGGAGAAGAGGCTATTGCAGAAGAGATAGGCACTATATAGATGATTGCATGGAAGCCAATGACCTAGTTACAGGGCTCTCAATAAGAAGCCAATGACCTAGTTACTGGGCTCCTTCCAACTGCCTTGATGTGCCAGGGTTGATCACTGGATGCCAAACCTCCTTCTTACCAAAGCCTTTGGGATAAAGAACTAATACTAGAGATGGTTTAAATGATACGTCAGCAGGCTACTTCTCTTGAACAATAACTTTAGTTCGAGGAGATGATTTAGAACTCGACGAATGGTTAAAATTAGTTGACTTAACCAAAGAGCACTTACGCTTCTCTTTATGAGTACCAGACAGCAAAGGCGAGAGATGAATATCCATAGGTGTAGTGTCCTAGGGGTCCAGGTTGTCCCGAATGACCAAAGGGGCAAAGCGGGATCCTTCAGCAACCTTTGAAGAACCACCTGCACCATTGCCTTCCTGAGGGGCCAACTTTTTTGATAAGCCTTTGTGCACAATCTGCCACATTGCAATGGAAGGTTGTGTAGATCCCGAAGGAGTAGGCGATCTATGTCCTTTTCTAGATGCTTCAAAGGACACTGGAACTCTAGTAGCACGCACCCAAGGGCCATACAAAAGCTTGCCAGTAGGAGAACCAGAGGTCGAGCAGCTGCTACAAGTGTCCAAAGTAACTTGTAACTTACCACAGCCATAACAAAGATTAGGAAGATCTTCATAGATAAATTCTTGTCAAATAGCCTCATCACTAATTTAAATTTTAATGCCTAAGTATAGAGGCTTAGTGAGATCCAAAACTACACGCACACGAGCAAAACCCATACGAATAGGGTTAGCTGTCCACTCATCAAAGAACTTCGGCTTGCCAGCCTTGGAGGCGATTTTCAAAATTAGCTTTTTATACCAAACATTCAACGGAAGATCTGATATCCGAAGGTAGACATTAACAATGGTGATGGAGTCCTTACTTGACAGACATTAACAATGGTGATGGAGTCCCTACTTGGCTTAAAAGAGGAACACCAGATCTGCAGAGCTAGAAGTTGGCCACCTAGCGACCAAAGGCCATGTTCCAAAACCCCAGCTCAGGTCTCCTTAGAAGGGAAGCAAAACAAGAAAAAATCATCGGATAGCGAGATTACTTGAAAATCGACATCAATGACCTATCGAGTTTTTAACTTCCTCCGCACAAAATCCATCGAAAAATTTTTATCCAAAAATTTACCAATCACAGCAGATTTACAATGCTGAAAAGTTCTACGAGATCCTCATCACTGAAGACAACCAAATCAGTAAACCTCTCTTTAAATGCCCGAATATCCTCTTCTATGGCGCACACCATTTTCCACCGGAAGCGACTGCTACCCTTGACAACCTGTGATCAGATCCACCCAACAACCGAAGGACTACAATGGCAAGGACGATGAGGCCACTCCTTTCCCCTTCGAGGCCGACGTCACCGACAATCGGCTCAATGGACCACCAGCAGCCAAAGAGATCTCCATAGACGACCGAAGAGACAACGAAATTACCCCTTTTTCTTTGGCAACAAATGAATCCGATGACCGACTGGATGAAGCATCAGTAAAAACCCTCAAATCGAGCTCCATCTAGGAGCCCATCAGCATTGAAAGCCCCTCACCAAAGGGCCGAGGCAAAACCCTCACATTTTCTCATTTACTCTTAGAACATCAAAGAAATCAACAAACCAGAACTCTGCTGATTAAAACATTTAGCACTCATCGTGTCAGAGTGAATTTTGCTCCAAATAGTAAACCTCCACCTTAGGCACAGTTCGGTGACCTTGGATATTCCTCCGCAACTTCAATTCAGATTTGAAGCATATTCAGCAGTAATTTTCAAACTGATGGCTAAATATAACTGTAGATCTAAAATATAAAATTTAATCTTCACACTTCAACGCGACAAATATGAACCTGTAATCCTTTTAGTTAGCCAACTATTTCTTAGTTTACAGTTCAATGAACCTGTAATCTTTTTGATATTACAGTGCTTTAATTGTCCAAAAAAATGTTTTAGAAAGAGCTGGTATGGAGTACCATACAACAAAAAAAGCATGCATGGAGTATCATACAACAATGGAAAACATTTTTATGAATCTCCCCCAAAAAATAAATAAATGAATAAATAGTCAGGACATAAGGCCATATGCTTGCTCTGAAGCTCATCACGGGTCACATACATAAAATCGCACATTCAAGGTGACCCACATAATATCATACATAGCAATTGCCAATCTTGCTAAGATGTACACGAATAAATAATTAGTTGGCATATGAGATTAGTGACTAACAGTAGGCCTTGGAACACCCAAAAAAAGGAACAGACGTTGAAAAATATTAGTCAGTAGTAAATTAGTTACTAGACGGGTCTAATGTGATGTGTAATATCTTGTTTGAAGGCCACTTTCCTGCATCTAGTTGACAGTTTCAAACGGCTAGAGGAAATACCGGAGGATCATGTAGGAATAAAACAAGAAGAATTTTCTACCCAAAAAAAAAAAAAGAATTAATGATCATTATCCTCATAGAACTACACAATATGACTGTTACATCAAAGATTACAATATTTGGAGACAGACTACTCGAAGGATGTACAGGAGCTCGGTTCCGCCGGTAGAAAATCCCAACTTAACGCAATATTGGTGCTCCTCATCGAATACCATAGCAGTCAGCTATCACCAGCATGTTTAAGAACATAAAACACCATTTAAAATTTGATTTAAGGCATCTCCTCAAAATATAAATTGACTGTTCAGAAATGTGAAAACATACACTTTGTATCTCCTATTAAAGTTGAAATCAATAAAAAATTGTCTAGCAAGCATAGGTTAATAACAAAATGTTTTGAAGCCCATAAACATTGATGGAAACCAAATCATGATTTTGTGGGTCAGCAAACAACGGAGAACATCTTTATACTGTGACAAAGAAATTGGAGAAACAGCAACTTACACATTTTTCCAATGCCAGTGAGCCATGCCAAGCAACCCAGCTAAAGCTGCAGCAGAATGGCTTCCAAGAACAGCAGCACGTCCTAGGTTAACAGTGAATGAGAATCAGATTACTTGCAGGTTATCTGAACCTGATCCTCCATAATAAACTCTTTTCCAATTAATGTTATTTGACTAGCACTTCCGTTTAAAAAATACACAGCCAGAGAAGAAAGAAATCCAAAGAATGCCGATTGAAACTGCTGCAAACTGAGGCTGACCATAAACATGAATAGTCACTAGTGATATCACTTTTTCAACAGGTATTAGTTGCCTGATATTATCACCTTATGTATTTATAAAAAGATCCTTAAATTAGACGAACCTGAGCCTGAAGAATCTGCTGTCATATATTCTTTTGCAATCTCAGACCTACCAGATTATAAAAATTACTTTATGAAACACGAGTTGCATTTGGAAACACTAGGAATGTCAAAAGAAACATTGGTAGCATTGAAACTTGCATGGAGTTTCTTTGCTGGTTGATTTGAGTACTTCATAAGATATAGATCTTTATGGGCTAAATGCATGGTTATCAGTATTGGTTCTTGTATCAGTTCATTTTCACTTGATTTTTTTGGGCATTATCCGAGACATGTGTCATGCATTTTGATGCTATTAATCTCATTATAATTATATGTCTGATAGAACTATCATCAACTCAACTAATTCTGATCATAATTTTAGAAATGCACGTGCAGGCATTAATCCTATTGCAGGAGTTTGAGGATTGTTAGACGTAAGCATCAGTTCCCAGTAGAAAAAAGGATAAATCTGAAACCTGATACATATTGCTTTATTTCAATTAAGCACGACCAAATCAAATAGTTTGGGGCACAGAAAGTATATTGATAAAAGGAAAGCAAAAACAGGCAAAAAGTGAAAATGCTTTATAGTGCTCCTGATCCCTCATACCAAAATGAATATTTTCTGACAGCGCCAATTGACATGTGTGTCAATGGTTTTATCCAGCATTAACATGAGTTGCTGAAATCCAAAGTCGATCAATGAAAATATCACTTGGCCCAATCACTTCTGTAATAGCAAGTATACATACATACATACATAAATTCTAGATTCATGTATTTACAATTTCACTAGACTATAGGAATTATTGTAAAATGAGACTCAACTGAGCACGGCCAAATATACTGGACAAGAACTGATGGCCAAGCTGTAGTTTTGTAATATACTTTTCTATAGTTTATTCTCAAGTCTAAGTATTTTGATGTAACTTTTCTTACAATTTATCCATTTTTATTTGTTGCATGTTACTTATTTATCTACTTGTTAAATTGGATCCACTAATCCATCTTTGTTTGAAAAAAATAGAAGGATATTTCATACAATTCCTGTCTACATACCTTAAAAGCAATTATGGACAATACTCTTTTTCTGATTTTTATTTATATATGTTTAAAAATGAACATGGATAGTACTAATTTCTATGTTTTATCACTATTGTTCATAGCAATGTGGATGCATGCTTTAATACTGCTCATAAATGTTGTTCATAGCAATGTGGATACATGTTTTAATATTGGTCACATCTGCTGAAGAAAGGCAGATTTGAGTATTCAGGATAAGCTCAGTTAGTATATACTCGCCAATCATTTTTCATTGATTGTCAACACTTAAAATGTTTCAATTTAGTCCAGCAACTGAAACCTACATAAAACACTTGGGCAATATTTTATCTGAATTTAGGGGCAGATACAACAATTGAAAAAGTTCTAGCAAGACCCCAACCGCTAGTGCATAGTGGATATGTCAGATAATCATTTATTTGAAGGGAAAAGACCTAGAAAAATGAAACAACATAACCCAAATTGGGTGCAATGAACCATGCACTTCATAGTACACAAAAATGGAAAACACCTAATACATGCAAGGAAAAATTCAAATAAAGGAATTACAAAAATATAAACCTCCACAAAAGGAAACATCAAATATGTGCGTCATTGAAATCAACTGAAATCTATGTGATAGTTTGAATAAGAAAATAAAATGCACTTAAGAAAGCCATGTGTGTCACCTGAAAAGCCTTGGTGGTACTAGTCAAGAATCAACCATGGAGAGTTCTTCCTCAAACTCCATTTTATACAATGAACGTTCCCTTTCAAACAATAAAAATTCCTGAAGGAAAAGCATCTTTATCCAGTTATTTTTTGGGTGAAGCACAGGTTTTTTTCCCCATTAAAAACAGAATGATGACAAAGGCACATCAAGCACACCAAGTGCGAGAAACTAGTAAAGAAGATGTGCCCAAGAATGATGAAGCATATGTCCAGAAAACTTGTATTTATAAACCACATACCTGTAATTGGTGCTGACTAAACAAATTCAACATTCCTGACCGGAAAGATGCAACTAATTCAATTAACTCGTTGCAATAGTCTTGTGAATCGCCTGATTCAGCAAGAGAAACGGATACCTACCAACATACAAATGACACTTCAAGAGAAGCCAGCCACATGCAAGGAATTTTACTTTTAAAGCATAAAACTAAAAGCATAACTCTAAGCCACATTGACAAATTTGCATTGTCATTAAGCTCACCTGCATGCATCGAAGAATGATTTCCGGCAGGCAGCACCTACGGCAGAGACCTCTGACAACATAATTGGCAGGACCTCTCAGTGTACCATCCACATCTGAATACCAAGCATCTAGCCTGGAAATTTCCATTGTGACTCCAGCTTGAAACCGATTAAGCTCCCCTGCTTCAAAGGTTCAATACAAACGCTATGCAAATAAAAGAATCAACTGACCTTAAGCTGGCAGTTCATGATAATACCTTTAAAGCCAGCCGCGACAACAGTAGCAAGAATACCTCCATCATTCGTTTCATGAGGTCCTAACCCATCACCACTCACTGCTAAGCAGCGAAGTGCCACTTCAATACAATAGTTATCTCTTGAAGAAATGGAGACATTGACCTGCTCATTTATAAGTCATGATAGTTCACAAGAAAAGAGAGATTCAACTACCTGGTAACTGATGATAAAAGGTCAGATGAATTAAAACAGTCAGACAGTGCAACCTCCAGTGATCTAACAGCAAGAAGCCATGAAGGCTGATAGTTGCAAGCCATACATAAAAATAATAATAATAATAATAATAATAATAAAGCAAAATCTACTTGAAATATAAAAATTGATTCTTTTCATTCTAATAATCTGTCCAGAATCAGATGATATACATATTCAATAATACAATTGTCCAAAAAAAGAAATCATACTCTCATGTTCACCCATTACTAAGAAAAATTGTTCCCAATGTCAAGCTAATGAAATTTGAGAAACTAAATAAAAATGCATTATGTCAGCTGTGAGGTTAGAAACTTAAGGATTCTTAGTTCTAATGATGCAAATATGATGGTTGTGGAACGTTTCCAGACATTTAGCATTGAGTTTGAAATTTGAATTTCTTTTTTTCTCAGATGAGTTAACTAAACACCAGATATTGTTTAAATTATATAATATACCTACAATTTGCATGTAAAGTACTTAAGACAGTCCTGCATGATTTATAAAATTAGAATAAGGCTCAAATTTCACTGATAATCGAAGGATGCAAAGTAACTGACTAATGCTATAATTTCTGACTAATTAATAGATAACCTGCTGCTCATTCATATGGAATATTTGGAAGTCTTTACCACATGTTCACCAGACTCAAATCAAAAATCATAAGAATATTAGTACGTGGGGAACTTGGATATTGCAAAAACATGAAAATGAAAAATCTATATACCAGCTCAAACTATAGATATGTTTAATACCATTTTACGATTTGGCTTAACACAAATTCTTCTGAAAGTTTGTATTGAATATTCTAAGCAACTTGGAATTGTAACTGCTGCTACCAAATAAAAAGTAATTGGCTGCAATTGTATTTCAAAATATGCAAGATTCTGATGACACAATAGCAGAAAGGTATATAAATGCACGTAAAAATGAACTTACCATCAACTGGCGTTTTAATACATCTTCTTCACTGACTGAAGAGTAAAGTGCACTTGTCAAAGTAGTACATGAGGTTGCATCTGGGCACATGCATTCACCAGAAGGTAGACAGAGCATTGCAGTGGCATGCAATTCAAGATATATATGCTCTGTTGAGTCATATAGACTACTATGAACTGAATCCAGCCATGGACTTCCTTCCCCTAAGAAAAGATAAGAATGTTAACCCTTAAAGTATGATTGCACAATCTTCACGTATACAAAATTCGAATTTAAACTAGAGACACAATCAGGTTGGGTCGGATATGAATCGAGTCCAAAATTTGTCAACCCAAACCCAACCTATTGGTTAAATAGGTCAAAAATCTAAATCCAAACCCAGCCTTTTTATCAAGCAGGTGACCCAATTTGACCTCACCTGCATAACCTATTTCATTAAACAAGTTGAATTAGGTTAAACAGGTATTTTTTTTATGGGTAAAATAGGTTTAATTGGGTTAATCATGTTTAACATGTTTGAAAGAGGTTAGGTAGGCTTCAGATAGATTAAACATGTCCAATGGGTTAAATGGGTCAGTCATAAGCTGATAGTGTTAAATATATAGCTCTTATGTCATCGGATTCTTACATGATTACACAACAATGTGATAGGGTAAAATACATGCAAGGATTTTACATAGTGATAGAGGTATGATTCCTATCCATCTGTGAAGCAGAGAGATTAAGTACATTGTGCAAACCAAAACCCAGTTGTATGCATGCTAGGATGTGAACTTACTCAGTAGTAGTAACAATGAAGACTTCAAGGTTTCTCTCGCTGCAGCAATAGCTTTCTCTTTCTCCTCTGAAGAAAGCTCAGCAGGAGGAACAGCTGCATTCTCCAGCTCAATTTTAAGCCAGTTTCGATACGTTGCATCGCATGAGTAATATTCTTGCTGTATGATGTGAAACAACAAAATGAACCGGAATACACTTCCACAGCAGCAATAGCTAAAAATACCCAATCCTAACAGCCGAAAGAAGAAGAGGGCAACAAGAGAAGCATACCCAATCTTCAAACTCACGTAGATTCTCAGAAACATCAAGGTCCTCAAAAGAAAGAAGAGTGTCCTTAGGCTGTTTTAAATGTTCTGCAAGGAAACTGAGTAACATGTGTGCTCCTATTGGCATTTTAGGAACTCTCCACATAGATATTAAAGCAAACTCCCTGAAGAGTGTGTTGCTGTACCAGAAAAGTTATAAAAATGATGAAACGAAGTTAGGGGAGTATGGTGAGTACAAATCAACTCCATTACCTGGCAAACATCTGTCACTGAAAACATTTTCAACTACTTAATGCCATACGACATAATGTATAAGAAATCAGACAAGACTGCTACAAATGACCAAAGAATCAAAGAATGAAACAGAAAGTTGATTACCTATGAACCAATGCCCTCATGAGAAGCTTAGCAGTGATAATATCAAAATCACTTATGGTAGAAGGTGGTGTGAAGCAAAGCCACTGAATAACCATAGCCTTTTGAAGAGATTGTAATCGATGCTGCTCTGCAACATCAGATAATTTCCCATCATATTTGCTGATTTTGGTTTCTCTAGACCTTGAGAGTACCCTGTTTAAGCAATTTTGACATGTAAATGACTTGCAGCAGAGCTCATTGTCAAACCCACAGAAATAATTCAACAATTTTCTATGTTCATAATCCATCTTGCATATGAACAAACCTTTCCATAATATCTTCAAAACTTGCTTTATTGTCATCTCCCGAAGAGAAAGGCAAGTACTCCATAGCCGAAAGGAAGAGCTTGTATTTAACATGCATGCTATAATCCGGAAAAAGAAAAAGAGATAAGGACAGTCAAAGAGGAATATTATAGAACATGAGTCAAGCACAGAAAAGAAAATTTGATGGTCAACATAATGCAAAATCTTATCACGAAGTCATCCATGCCAAATTTGATATGCATTTGTCTGAAATATAATATGTTAGATGTATGAAAATGGTCAATGTTTGATCGATCAGGCACATGGAGAGATAAATATGGATAATGGGTGCCAAATTTCTAAAATCCAAAATACAGAGATGCAGGTGACATATTTGTGCATGGCTGTCAATACATGTATTTTATGAGGTAGATATAAGAATAAGGGATTATCCTCCCCGTGCTTGTTTGTGATTTTAAACCAAAATGATGTGATGATTTGGAATTAAAAGCATCGTACATTTCAAATACATTTGAAACAACAAAACTTAAATTTTATGTAGAACCACTGGATAAAGATTACTAGCAAACCTGAATGTCCGGTCACAATGGAAAAATGATAATAGCAAATAAAAATAAAAAAGAAAATATGAAAAACTAACTTAGCAAGGACAAATCCTCTCCTGAAAGTTTAAAATTGAAAATCATAATGTAATAAATATTCAACTTTATTTTATATCGACTGTTATTGGGTAAAGATGGAAGATATCTCCAAGAATCCTGAACAAATTTGCATTTTGCAAAATCACACGTTCAATAAAGATTCTAAATATTCAATTTTAATTTGAGAAGAAAAGAAGAGTTATAGGTGCCAATCATTTAATGCATAGAAAGCAAAATTCTTGACATCACCTTACTAAAACTAATTTATTGATGTGTTACCATAAAAGGAAGGGTACCATGGTAAATATTTTGGGAGAGTTAGATGGACGACATTTTGGGGAGAAAAAATAACAGACAGAATCAAAAAGGGATATCCTAAATTGCAAAAACTTCCTTCCTATACCATAGTATGTATATTGATGTAGGATCGCGTATGTAAACGGACAACCTCGGATTCTGAAAGGTAAATGGAAGACAAATATGGACTTATATTGATAGAGAATGATGGCTGCTATAGAAAGCCAAAGCATGAACTTAACGGTCACAAAAATAACTGATATGTTTCAAATATTGTGAATATAATGTTATTCCTACAGATAAAATTAATTGATATACTTAGATGTTCACAGCTAGGCTACATAGAATTTTAGTTGGGAATTTTTAATTGCAACTTAACCGACAATCTGTGACATAAAGCCTGCAGCAGACAGGATTTGCAGAAAAAAGGTTTATGCGAGCCTGATTGCTTCTTATCTGTTTTGGTTGGGTGTTGTTGGCTGCAAACGGGAAGTACAGCAAAAGAAAATGAATCTGAGGTATAAAAATAAATAACAATAAGAAGAAAACACAAATAGGCACAGGAAGAGCTCAAGGGAAAAGAGTGGATAGAACCATACTCATGGCAGGTACCTAGGAATCACACCTAGGATCGCAAGTGTATTGCTTGTTCTATGGCATCACAGCATAAGAGAAAGAAAACTCTAAATTTCCATTCAATGATTTTGCATTCCAAGCCAATTAGGTAAATCAATTCCCATAAAGAAAAAGAAAATACTAGTGAGGCTTTGGACCCCTTAAATACCCCTCATAATTCAGTGTTACTGTTCATAGTTACTGTCGCATGAATAGTGCTGGAAACAGTAATCACTAACAATCGGGCCCATAAGGCTGTCAAAGAAAATCAAAGGATTTCAAATCTCCAGCTTTGATTCGAACCTAACCAATGCCGCCCCCCCCCCCCCCCCCAAACCCCCCCGCGGGCAAAAAACAAGAAAAAAAAGAACAATACCACAAATTAACCACTAAAATTTCATCAATATAAAAAGGAAACTCAAGTTGCAGCCTCTAAATGCATCATGACATCATCTTGCATGTCATGATGGCTGACATCATCTTCAAGACCACCCCAGCTCATCATGATCAAATTTTTATGAACTAACGGAACACTAAACTGATAGCACCACATTAGCTATGTAACTACCATATCTCAATAATGAACCAAAAGGTGTCTCCATAAAGAATCACATCAATTTGACAGCATATTTAGACTGCAGAGCATCCATGGAATCATTTTACATTTGACCATACTTAGAATCACAAAACTTATTTATAAGTTTAAATAGCAATTGATCAAGAAAGATTTGCACTCCAACAATCGCAATCACAATAATCAGAAACATAATATAATTATTAGTTAATAAAATGTCAATCTTACCTGCTATTTAACCGTAGTTCCATCATATGAACGAAAAGATCAATGCAAAGGTGACGTGCAAGCTGAGAGGCATAGATACCAACCAACTCCTCGTGCTGCTTTGAAAATAAAAACATTGCATACCTGAAATTACATTAATCAACAGATGCCAATATTTCAGATATCAATATATTGATTATAAGCCATATATTCCAAGTTAATTGGGAGTGATTATCTAAAAACATGGTTTTCAGAATAGTAAGATTTTCCCGATGTTGCACCAAGTGGGTGCAAATGCAAGAGTTGGAGCAAGGAGTGCCCATTTGAAAAATGCAAATTTTCTTGAGTACCTTGAAACATCTGTACAAAATCCACATCCATGCATATAAACATACATGGATTGAGGATCCCACTGATCTCAGCACGCACCAACTGTCCTAAGACACACCTAGGACACAATCATCTTAGAAGGGGGCTGTATTGGATGGGTACCATGTAGGACATGATCAGCACCAGCTGGGCTGCCACAGTACCAACCAGGACATGATAGAAAAAGACAGGTCTCTCCTCCTTTAATGTTGATTCTTCGGATAGGGAAAGGAAAGAGGGAGAAGTTGGGGGGGAGAGGAGAGCAGGGCTCAGATCTAGCCAAGAGACCTCAGATCCGGCCTCCCTTATGTTCAAGTCCATTTTCAATAAAGATACGGTATGCTCTCCCACCTTTTCTTGCCACTAAAAATGGCCAAAATTCAAAAACATAAGGGAAAATGATGCCATTTGTTTTCATTTGGCATGAAATTTTGATATTCTATAGGTTGGGAATTAGCCAACCATACCATGTTTTCTCAGCTACATATTGTAATTTTTATGAAATCATGTTAACTTTGGGATAAAATAATTATTAAAATTAAAGAGATACTAATTTTGGCAAAATATGTAGTATCTTGCACTATAGTATGCACATGCTGCTGCATTATTGTGAAATGGCATCAATTTTGACTGCCTAAAAAGGCACACAAGAACTCATCAAACCTATAGGTGTAGCTTTAAAATGTAGCACATGATTGCCTTGTTACCTTGTCGTTTTACTTAGTTGGATAGTTTTACACATTTATTATTTCATATCAATTTACGAATTTGCTCTCATAGAGTAGCATATTTGAAATTGAATAATCATTAAACAAGAACATCTAATGGAAATTGAAATGACAACCAAACTGGTGCCATACAGATATTGGCATTATCAACCAAATCATGGACCCTAATATGGGACCTAAACAAACCCTAAACAAGGATTAACGACCTTAGTCAACATTAAAACATTTTCGTGAGTGGGTGGGCACGGGGCGGGGGAGGTGGGGGTGGGGGTGTGGTGTGGGGTGAGGGGCACGGGCGGGCAGGGCAGGACGGAAAGAAGAAAAAGGACCCTCAGATGGTACTACCATGCCACAGTATACAGTGCATCAGTATGATGGCATCCTGGTACCGTGCTACTCAGACCCCAACCAATACCAGCACCAGATCAGGTATTTAAATGTTGCGCATATATGATAAAAATTATAAATGCCATGATAGACTGAAAATTATATACTCAAGTAGTAGATCAAATATTATACAATCAAGTAATATAATTCAGAATGAAATGAAATATTTGCCATGTTAGATTGATGTATAGCATCTCTAAAGTTAAAATCTGTTGGTTTAAATGACTAGGGTATTTATACTTGGGATCAACGTTGATATTGTCATCTATAACTAACATTAAATGAGAGGCAACCTCAGCACAAAGCATATATACCAACCATATTCCATTTCAAACGGTTAAAAATGTATATTCTGCCTGCTTAACAAAATAAACTATGTAACAGTTCTAAGAAAATATTTTTTTATTTATTTAAAGTTATTAGATTAGTGGAATGTAATTCAAGTTTTGATGCAACCAAGACTGAAGATTGGTACTTTATGGAGCAGAATCGGCACTTTGGGCATAAGGAAGTCTTATACTGACCCTTCAGTTTCAGTTAATTGGGTCTTTTGTTTAAATCCTCTAGGAGAGGGTTAGACATGTTCAATTTCTAGGGAATGTCATACTCAATCTCGGGGTTATTTCTTGTGGTCAGTTTTTGAGTCTTATTTTAGGTCAGAACAACATCTAAAGGTTTTACTCTAGGTCCAGGATGATTTAGAAAAGTTTTAAAACATTAAGACTGCAATTTGAAAAGACTTTCATGACCTTTTTGAGGGTCAGTGTTACCATACTAGGAAAGTGTTTTTTGTGGATGCTCTTTATGTTACCAAGGTGTAAGGAAGAGTCGCTGTTCTCCTACAAGTCCTATAATAGCTTAAGCATCTGTGCTGAAAATATTCGCAAAATATCCAGATCAACAGACCTGAAATTTATTTGCAGTCTAGGTCTTGCATAGGAGGTACAATCAATGATTATAGGGAACCAAGTTTTCAAAGGACATTACAGATATGATATTTCTTTTTTAATATAAGAAGGGGCTACTCCACCTCTTTCCACAATTCTACCCGATACCCTTCCCATCCTATAGGGGAAGGGGGACCACCAACTGGAATTGAACCCCACCCTTTGTCCAATAGGCAAGGGTGATACCATCTACTGGGTACATATGGTTAACATGTCACAAGCAAGGCATATACAAAATAAGAGTAAAAATAAACAACTCTATCAAAACGAAATTTCTAATGTAATAAGGATTCCCTGATAGGTTTTCATTTTCATCATGGAAACTTATTTTCTTGTGGATCACTTTCATGAAAATAATCATATGAACTAGAATAATATCATAAGATGCATTAGAATACTTTACTAATATAGACTACTCACATGTGAAGAATAAGATCACCAATAGTCAAAAGCTTCTCCTTAAAAGCATCCTTTACTTCATCTTCAAGTAAATATCTAAGAATAAGAACTACATGTGCTCCAAAGCGGATCATCTGAGGATCGCCATGAGGCCTGAATGGGTAATATTTAATGAAGAATAGAATATTAACAGAGAAAGTGTTTATGATAATACTCGTTATATTAAGTGAAAATAAGCATACTATGATACCTCAAGATATTCTGATCATCTTCTGAAGGTGAAATCCATGACCATAATAGGTCCAGGAGATGTGATATGTCTCCTACCATGAGGTTCATCTGCCAACAAATTGATGTAAGAATGAGCAGGCAAAACGTACACAGTGAATATAAAATTAAAATATATAAAATAAATAAATAAAATATTATGCATAGTTCCATCCAGAAAACAAAAGGTTAGAACAAGTAGCCTAAGTACCTTCTTTCGTTATGCTAAGTTCAATCACATGTTTCTTTCAAGGATGGATAAAAATTATTAGCACTTCTAATTGGCTGTCATGGTCAACTTCTAGACACAATCTTGGGACATGCTTGTGACATAACATGCTTCAGTTTATTCTGCATTACAACAATATGACCAATGTTTTTTGTTCCTCAATTCGTTATTGTTTGTCAAAACAGCAAGGTGTATAACTGCATAGACATATATAGCACCAATAGCCAAGAGCAGTTGCAACTCCACAAAAGACAGCCGGCTTATCTCCTCAATATATCTCTTAAATATTTTACTTGTAATTTATTTCCATCCAACTCATGTTTCTAAGAAAGCATCTTTAATTTCTCTTTCACCACTTCCAGGAGCAAAACACGAGCTTTTCCCTTTCCAAAACTTTCAAAAGGAATGACTTTACCTTACCAGGATTCTGTCTAGCATTTATAACAAACAACTCTACTATCTCTAGCTTTTATTGTGGAATATGTCCCCCCTTTATGTATCCCATCTCCACTTAGTTCATCAGAAAAATTTTATAAAAAAAATCGGTGAAAACCCATGCAGACACCAATTCTCTATGTCTAACTCTTGTTTTAGATATCCAACATCCACTGACTTCTTTATGTACTCATGTCTTTCACAAAAGAACAGTTGTCAGATCCCCTTTTAAGAAGATAGAAGTGCACAAGTGAAAAGAGGATGCATATTTATTTAGCTTTGTAATTTCAAAAAAAAAAAAAAGAAAGAAAGACGAGGAGAATCGAATCACAGCCATCCATGCTTCTTGTCACATGAACTGCATCTGCTAAATGCGAGTAAAAACATATAACAAGCCTTGCCTCCTTTATTTTAGGAAGGCTTTGTGGATCCAACGTTTAGAAAATAAATAAAAAGAAGTCTTCAATTTACTGCTGCTAAACTCCATGCGCTTCTTTGCTAGTTGAGCCAACTAGTCCCACCAGCCACCACATTAGACATCTGGCCCATAGCCAACCATCAGAAGGACAACCAGTTACCAAGTTATTGCCAATATTGGGTGCCATCTATTACAATATGTGCTGATTTGAACTTAATGCCATCTTTACCAGCTAACCTGTGCATCATTTACCTTCATTGCAGGAAAAAAACCAAAGAAAAATGATCCATGCTCACCCATAATATCATACCTAATAAGGTGTCCAAAGATAACCTATTAATCAAAGCCAACAGACTGCTAATCACTATCAACTTAATTTGTTCCTCATTACTTTATCAGTGTTAACAACTGAATCAGGCACATTGTGCTACATACCCTCTAGAATCGTCAAAATTATACCTTAGGTGTTCTTACTGCCTCGCCTCTACACAAAGCCATGTGTAGACTTCTCCGTGATAACCTAACTACTCCACAAATCTTAATGAACACTATCTAACGTATGCCACGGAATGAATTCCGAGGAACCCTAGGCTACCTGCAGATCATGCTGAGGTGATCAAAGATTCAAGTCCTAACGGGACGTCCCGCGAGACATCGAGACGGGATATTATCCCATATGTCAAGACAGAGCCATTCCATTAGCGTCTCAATATCCCGATCGGGACATATTCGGACATCCCCTATCCCAAGTGTCGGGACAAGGTGGGGCGGTAGCACATCTCATTCCATGGGAAAACCAAGATAGCCCCCTTTCACGGGATTTAAAACCTTGGAAGTGATTATGTGAATGCTACTTGGATGCCATATGGCATTCATACTTTATTGTAATAGTAAATATAGAAAATTGATTCCAACTGTGTGTTCTGTGTATGCTCTATTGCCGAGACATGCTGCCTAGCATCAAGCATTTATAAGGGAAAGAATTGCTTATTATTGCTTTTCCATGTCAAAATCTTAAACTCGGAGGATATGACACAAGGTCCACATATTTCAAGCAATTTGCAGAAGATATTTATGCTTAAGTTGGTGTAGCCAAACAATCAAATTGACAATGATATATCAAAATGATATTTTATTATATAATCGCCTATATCCCTTACCTCAATTTGTCGATGCTGCTCTTTGCAAGCTCGTGAGACTGCTACATGTACAATTTCACTGAACCAGAAAGAAAATTTATGAAGTGGACAAAATGTGTGGGCAGCAATATGCACATGATGCAGTATTTTATACCTTGAATGAAGTTTCTGAAGAAGGGAAGGAAGATCCCGTGGTTGTTGATCTAGAACATGACATGGCCAACCTTCTGGACCAATTGAAGGCAATAATGACTGCCTTCCTTGAAATGAAGACCCACTTATATCATCTCCATATTGTTTTTCTTCCAGTCTACCTTGTTGAAAGCGAGATAATTCCAAGTCCACTTGAACATCGAGCCAGGACTTTGCCATAGCCCAACACGCTGACTGAAACAAAAAAATAATCATACATGTGAGATGGATATGAAAAATAGGTCTGGGCATAAGTTCATAACCATGCAGATCTAAATGTTTCTGAAAACGATTAAATCAACTAACATGACTTACTTTGCATCAAATACTAATTTTACAGTCATGATAAGATGCCTATAAACATCTTGAAATCCTCATTAATATGTAAGTAGCATCAATAAATGCGTAAGACACAAAAGTTTACATATGTACCGAAAGGAGAATACGGTCCAAATGGGTCAAAAAATGAGGCCTGACATGGTATATATTGACCAGCACTTCAAGAACCACACAGTTCTGATGAACCACTCAGTCCATATCGAACTAAGGGCTACCCGGTTTGCTAAGACTTCATTAGGTGCGAACTGAGTGAACTGCACCCAAACTGAACAAACTGCTCCAAGATCGAGCCGTTCAGGTGTACCAGCCTTGGTTTGTGCCAGACCTGCAGCTCAGAGGCAGGACAGAGCAGTACCAGTTGGGACCCCATCGAAGTCCTCTTTCACCTTCATTCTCCTCTTCTTTGGGTTTCTACAGAAGCGAGGGTGAGAGAGTAACACAAGCAGCTTGGGATCTTGCTATTTTCACAATAAACCGCAGATTTTGGCCTCACAAAATCAAGACACTCAACGCACATAAATTCTTCCATCCCTTTTCTTTCATTTTTTCAGAAAACAAGGCCAAAATACCAAAATAATTCCTAAATCTAGGGAAGGATCCACCAAAATTTCATCAAAGTGATGCAATGCTTGGATTCATAATCTAAAAGATGAATCTAATATGAAATATGTGGGCTTTGGAGGTTTTGTGGCTAACCAGAAGCTGCACCCAGAAATCCATTTGATCCAAAATTAATCCAATCAAATGGGGTTTATTCAGCTTAATTTTTGGATATGATGCAGGCAATAGGTGATTCTACAACCATGCCAAATTATTTCTTCTGCTTTTATTTATTTCAAAAAGGTTAATTTTAACAAAAATAATATTAAAAGTGATAAATATGTAAAATCTGGAAAAAAAAATGAGAACATATTTTATGCTATTACTCATTTGCACCCATCACCCTAAGGGAAGGGGACCGAGAATATCCCACATATGGTTTGTCTGCATTAGATCATCCAGAACATAAAGAAAGCTATAATAGAGCAATATTCCAGAGATCATAGTACATATCTAATATCCCTGACTCAAGAGAGGACATGAAAATGGGATAAGAGATACATTTGGTAAGTATAGCAAATAAGAAACTTGTTTTTTTATTTCTCAATATTTTTTGGTTTCTTAATGCATAAAAAATCATAAATATGGTAGTCAACTTGTTACTCGCACCCTGCAAAAACATAGGAATTAGATAAAAACCATGATCTTGATGAAAAGCATGATAAGCAACCCAAAACCAAAGTTTGGGGACCAAAATACGCTATACCAAAAGTGTTTGGGCCCTTTGGGGTGCATCATGTGTACATATTGATACCTTTTATTGACACATCCAAGTTCGGTGCATATTGAACCCACCTTTGGTCGAAATGGGTTCAATCCTCGATAATTCAACTTTTAGTATTGATATTTAGGCTCTAATACACAAAAAGTTGGGAAAATTAAGGATGTTTTAACGGAGACAGAGCTGTAATTACCAAGATTTTAAATTCCGTGGGATCGGGCTATCCCGATTTTTTTCTAGAACAGGACGCGTAACCGTCCTGTCCCGTCCCGACATTTGGGATAGAGAATGTCCCAAAGCATCCCGATTGAGATGCTGGAACACTAGCAGGATAGCCCTATCCCGACACATGGGATGGTATCCTGTCTCGGTGTCCCACGGGACGTCCCACTGGACCTGAATCCTTGGTAATAACTGCAATACGCTTAGAAAACAACAAGTGACAACATATCTCGATGCACTTAAAGTCGTAAGGATCAAAATGTTTGGTAATGTTTTAAGTTCTTAAGGTTGAAGATTATAATAGTAAAAAGGTGCAACAGTAAGAGCTTGTGAATGCAATCAACAAAAAATTAAATGACTAAGCAAGAAAAGGCAGATCCAAACAAGAAAAGCAAACAAGTTTCGCATGCAAAGGATAATTAAAAAAGAGAAGATGAAGACTAGAGCAGCATCAATGTGACATGGGATTCGATCCTATCTGTTACAGTGAAGAGTGTTCTAGATAGGAAAGTGTGGAGAATCAAGGTTCATTAATTTGTTAATGATGCCACAAGTTTCTTACAACCACCATTTTAGAACTCAGTGGAAAACAACTATCAAAATACAATATTAAAGCAAGGATAATTTGATCCCATTTTAACCCATTAAGTTGTCATACTAACAAGCCATCCACCAGGCATTGAATTTCTATAATAGATATTGCTCCCTACAAATAAGAAACTAATGGTCAATCGAAGCCACACACAAACAATAGCTTCAAGGCCAAGGCACAAATGAAGATGGTCCAATGTCATATACAGTCAATATCAGATCACAATCACAAGTCTCAAACTACTAGATGAATCATGATTCAAGAGAATGGATGGACTTCTCCATAAAATTCGAATAAAGGAATTATATTTATATTAATCAAGTAGGGAAAAGTCACATAGGGCATAAGAGAGTGCAGAATAGAAGATGGAGAGACAGGATGAAGGGGGAGCACATATGGGCTCTGGCAGTGTTGTTAAAGGTGTACATAAGGCACAAGGCACTCCTAGGAAGAACCTTGGTACCTTGTTCATAAAAAAGTATGCTTTACATGCACCTTGTTAAGGCACTGTGATCTTGGACGATCGGAAGAATGTGCAGTTACTTCCAACTGTTGCGGATAAGATGGAGGCGGTTTCAGCAACTTCGATTGGGACAAAGATAGAGGTTGTTTCAGCAAGATCGGGAGAAGGATCAAAACTGTTTTAACCAATTTGGATAGGGATAGGATAAGAAGGTTAGGTGGTTTTTCAAGTATTTTTGTTCCTATCTTTTTGTAAGCCTGGAAGATTATAAACAGGAGCCCAATTGGCTCTTCCAAAGGCATTCCAATTAGAGAGCAGATATATGGAGCTTTCCACCTAAAGCGTTGTGTTCTCTATGCATTTCTTTTCTAATATGATTTCATATGTCCATCGGGGAGGCGCTGCGACATTGCTTCCTCCTATGACGAATTAAGTGGTATCAGAGCAAATGATCCTTGTGCATGGTACAAACCAAAAGCGTTTACAAAGCTACCAGCGAACAGCTCTCCATCCTCGACATCTTCTACAAGCCATCGACAAGAAAAATGAAGAGCCCGCCTGCCATGTCGGCAAACGGGTAGACAGCAATGCGGGTGGAGAAGAGCGGTCTACTCTCAAGAACCCCTCCTCCGAAGGTGCGTGTGACACCAACAAGGGGTGCTGCCAAGAGCACCTCAAGTATGCGGGATGACGACAACTATGACGATGACGTAAGCATGGCTCCGTCACTTGCAGAGGGGAGGTCGCAACCGTTCAAGATCAAGGCCAAGGTCGAGATCCCCAACTACAACGGTACTGCCGATGCTGAAAAGCTAGATGCCTGGCTTGACCAGCTGGAGATGTACTTCGACCTCTATAGCCATAGCAACACGACAAAGGTGACTTTCGTGAAGCTTAAGCTGGTAGGTCATGCATTGACCTGATGGAAGGCCACTCTCCAAACTTCCGCTGGCGAGGACTTCACCTGGCATCAATTCAAGCGACTAATCCGTCAAGAATTCTACCCTATGGGGTATGAAGAAAAGCGGTGGAAGTGTTGGCATGTCCTGCGCCAAAGGCGCGACCAGTCAGCGCAGGACTACACCGACTTTCGGTGCCAAGCTTTAGTGCTTGGCATCTCCCTCGACGATCCACAGATTTTTCACAAATAGATCGTCCGGCTGCAAGAGCGCATCAATGATGAGCTCCGCCTCTTCGATGTTCGGGATATCGTCTCGACGAGCCAAACAGCCATGGCGATTTAGCAGAAGAACAAGCCATCTCGCGTGGAGAAGCCATCTAGGGAGTCTGTCGAGGGCTCCAAAAGGTCCAAAAAGAAGAGCTCTAAAAAGAAGGGCCTATGATCCTGACTTGTACTGTGATCACCGCAAAGTCATAGGACATATCAAGGATCAATGCTAGAAGCTCCATCTGAAGGAAAGATCGCACGCCCAATCGACTAAATCAGGATGCAGCGGAATTCAAAAATTTGATCCGACATACGATCCGATCAAGATCACATCACGATTTATGTCAGATCGTTCATGAATCTCAGATCAAGAAAATTTTAAAATAATTTTAATCTGATTATGATGATCACATTATCACCTTTGCGCTGGTAGTGAATACCGTTGTCCGATGATCGTAGAGTTGAAAATCACTGTCAAACCGCACACATGTCTGGCCTCTATAGGTATCCACTCGAGCTCGGACTAGGATGCTTTCTCCGACTTCGATCCATCTTCACCAAGATGGATCAACAAGCTCCTGGATTAGCCTTGGGTCAGATCTCCAACAAAATCTCGATCAACACTTGATCGCAGCCTTTTTTCTTACTTCGCGCAGATCTATCAACACCCGACTCTTCGAGCGCACCTGATGGACCAGCCCAACTCCTTTGGGCATGGGAGAGGAGAGAGTAGAGAGGAGAGGAAGATGGCGTGGAGATGTGTGGACGGCTTCAGGGTTTCGAATCAATAAACCTTATGGCAAGAAGGTCCTTTTATAGAATTAGAAACCTA